>NW_016910743.1:413001-431306 GCF_001483705.2 Eufriesea mexicana
CGTATGTCCGAGCGTGAGTATCGAACAGGAAGAAATTTTCCTCTGCTTCAACACGGTCTATCGGCGGATTCATTGCAGATGCGGAAAGAAATACGCGGCGGAGGAACGAAAAGTAGCCTCTCATCGTGGTTTTATACGGCGTGTTCCTAGCTTTAAACACTATAAAACGCGTTATGCTTCGCGCTAGGCGTTCACGGTTATGCGAGATATGCCCGTATCGTTACGGCTGTTAACGAGTGGCCGCGTTTTCATCACGCGTGGAATTTCGATGCCAGACGATTCCCTCTCGGATTTGACGGACAGGGAAAGAATTCGCCTTGGAGGGGGCAAAGTATGCACGGACCTTGCCCCAATGGGTTACCACAGTTTGCAACTACTTCGGGGATAATTAACGTCACGTGATCCGTTGCAAGCGTCTTAGTATCGTTATCGGGCAAAGTACGCTGTTGGGTGCTTTGTACCTGCCACGGACTCAATACTCTCGGCCAAAGTATACGTTGGCGGTTGATCGTAAAATTAGTGGGACGTCTTGGCAACTTGTCCCGAGTAAAACTGAATTCCTCTGGCGAACTAGCTTCTGGTTACATCACTGCGAGGGAATAGATTTTTCAATGCCAGAGAGAGAATCTGCTCGCAAAGACAGGATAGAACAGACGCGGAACCGATCTAGACGTTGCCTTCTAGCCGATCATTAATGGTCATGAAACCGTGCACGATTAGACGATCGATTGTTCCGAGATGATCGTTAACGAGTTTTTTCCAGCCCAGCTCCTCGATACTGTTAGCCATCGAGCCAGGAATCCTCGTATATGTGGGTGGCAGAGGCGAGAATAGAGTGGACGAGTGGAGATGGGAGAGAAAGCGAGAAACGAAGGGAAGAATTTTTCACGAAAGCTGTAGACGATATTTTAAGTCCTCCTTGGAAAATTTTAGGGATAGTTGGCTTTGTCTCCCTCCGTCGACCGTCCTCGTTCGTTTCAACGCCAGCGGCTCGGTTTCCTCTGCACTCGTTCATAAGGCCAGCACCATCCCGGGAAATTTCCATAAAGAGCACCGAACCCCGCGGAAGTATCCGTACAAAGGATTGCTTTATGAATTTGCGCGAGATCTATCCGGCCAAGACGTGAATAATATGCACCTGCTGCAACCGTAGAATGAGCTACGTGCAGCAGTTCCTATTAACCTACCAGCCCGAGTCACGTCCCTACCGAATATTCGCCCGAATTTCCTCACGTTTTATCGTCCAGGCTCTGATTTCCCCGCGACCAAACTAACGACCTAGACGACCGGTCATAACCGTGCCTGTTCCCAGCGATTTCGCGAACCAAGGCCCCACGGCGATCACGAAACTGTGCAGCCACGCGTATGGAATTCAAAAATGCCTCCCTACCCCCGGACCAGGTGCTCTCGAAACACGCGTATATACCTCGACAACGTTGCAGATCGCGTCCAGGGGTCAGATATTCCCCGAAGCTCCGTGCACCGTTCCGAGAACTTAGACCCCGGGAATGCTTTCGCGATAGAGAACAAATAAAGCTTACAGCTCGGCGTACGTACGCTCGATCGATACGATTCGACGATGAATTCTCTCTATACCACTTGGACGTTCGCGTAAACACGCTGCACTCCACTCCCATGTCGCATCGATAACGACGTTTCGTCCGGCTCCTTAACTCACCGAGCGGCCTAGCGATCGCTGTATTGTCCCGTACAGATGGCGCGACCGAGTTCGAGTAACTCCTCCGCGTGGCTATCCCCTTATCTCTCTAACTAGGATCTCTATCGCGCAGGATTTATCGATCGGTAGCGTCGGAGGAGAGGTCACGGCGGCGGGCTGGTTGTAAAAATATTAATTAGTCGCGAGGCCCGGTATATAGGTTGCGGTCAGGCTTGGTATGCGATTGCCGCGTGCAAGCAATGCCCGTATTCGTTGACCTAGCCGGTAACCAGCTCGAGCCGTTGCATAAGTAGCCTACATAAATTGCCAGCTGAGTAGCGTGTACCTCGAACAATAAAGAGGCCGGTGGAAAGGGACAAGCGCGACGTGGAGAGGAAGAGAGACGGTACACCGTGTGTCCGTATGGACATGCACGCGTGTGTACACGGGAAAGAGGAAGCGAGCTGCGAAGAGGTGGGAGTCGGTTGACGCCGTAGAAATCACTTCGTTACACTTATACGAAACACGGAATGGAAATACGGCCATGACGGCCCACGTGCTTGTGGCCGGGCAGGCCTGCGCACAGGTGCGCGAGTGTGGGTTCAACCGTGTGTACGCGCCCTTCCTGTAACGGTGTTTACGAGAAGCAGTTTCAGCCGGTGATCTCTGCAGTCCGCCGGAGACGAGACCAGACCCAAGTTAGACACTTCGGTGGGTGTTATCGAGTAGGTTAGCTCGCGCGTTGCACTCGCCATATACATGCAAAATACCTTTGCATTGTAATGACGGAGCGTCCATTGACGTAGTTTATGAAAATTACCGTGTTAGTCGTAAAAGCGACGGATAGCAAGAGGGAAGCTCTATGAGGAAACCATCTGTTGCTCTTTTAGGTGCCTCTCACGAGCAGGCCGTGACTTTTGAACCCGACGAATCGAGTTTCTTACCGATACCGTATTCCATCGAAAAACCAATGCTTCTGCCTGTTCGGGAATGTGGCAGACCTGGATCCAACTTTTTCCACCTCGCATTCTTCCTTCTCCCCTTTTTCTCCCAGCATCGTCTGATCGCGAATTAAACGGATATTACGCGGCATCGGTTACACCCTGGATACGTACGTCGAACGGATAGCTGGAGGTCATGGTAATGTTGGTTGTCGAAAAACGCTAGGAAATTTATCGCGCAACCGCGCAATTTACGAGGCAGATATATTTGACGATGATGAAAGCTGTTTGACGGGGCGCGTGGGCGGTATCGTCGCGGCAGGACGGTGCATGGGTCAGGAAGGTCGAGGACCTTTCCGATCCGCCGATGAAATCGGGTTTATTACGCGTACGTTGCGGTTAGCCACGTTGGAAAACGTATCGGGATTTATCGAACGAGCGGTATCGGGGCAAATAATTATACAGCTGATTTAATAATGCTGTATCGTATGCGGGCGATCTTAGTCGCGTTGGAATCAACGGCGCGATATATCGCGCAATGAAACTGGATGGTAATGACATTTATCGGGACCGTTCTTCGGCTGCTATTCGCGCGTCGTCTTGGATTTCCATTGATCGCCGGATAACGCGCGTTTCCTAGTTCCCTCTCGTCGTTGGCCTGTGCATTCGTTAGACGCATTTGTCAGTGAATATAAGGGGGTCCATATATGGCTCGGTGCTATTTATTTGGCCGGTTAGGCGCGCGCGTTTCAGCGCTATTTGTAACGAGCCGGAGCTCTCCCTTCCGGTTAGGATGCAGGGTTGCAGGCATTATGCGTTATTTTGGCGCCTGCTTTAACCAGACGCATATTTCACGCGTCCCACTTTCTTGTCACGAATCCACGAGGCCGCGAGGCAACCGGTCTACCTGCGAAAGGAGCTCGCCTGTCGTTTTTGCGCATAGCACGGTATGCACCGAACTGACTTGACTCGGCAAACGTCGTCGCGTTTAACGGTACACGCCAGATTGGAACCGTCCACGTTGCCCTGGTCGTTACGTTTGGTCCCACGAGAACTTTGCCGCTTGGTTTACGAGGCTATCAAATCGATAAACAAGTTCACCGTAGAGATTAGTCTGCCAGTCGGTACTGCCAGGGCCAAGGATTATCCGAGATTTATAAGGAAAATGCAAATCGATGATCCTTAACCTGCAGGGGAATGACGGTGATATGTAACTAGATCGATAGGGGCGAGGCTAATGGCAAGGTCTACCTACGAAACCAGCCTAACTGGACAAACAGGTATGGAGGCGTATGCTGGTCATGGCGTTATCGAAACTTTAATTTCCTTAATATGTCATCGATGCCCAGCCAGCTAATTAGAATCGAGCGATATCACGCTGGAGGTCAGTCTCTCAGGGGTGTCACATGGTACTGACCCGGAGATCAGTGTCCAACCTCTAATTTCCTCCCGTTACCTCGTATCTATACCGTTGTGTCGTATCTATACGTGGTCACACTCCTACGGCAACCCGACCCCGACCCCCGCCCCCCTCCTGCTCCTCGTGATGTCGTCGCCTATGACCCGACCTGAATGTACACAACGGGGCCAATAGCAATTACGAGTAGCTATATGGCCCTCCTCGTGAACAATGAGCCGATCGTTTTGATCAAGTTATGGCACGGAACTCGAACAGTCGGGCTTTTCTAAACCTACGATTCGTGTATCATGGCGTTCTATTAGGTACGAGCTGTTTAGTCGTGGCTTCGTCTCGAGGAGATACGGTATTTTCTCCTCTGGATATAATAACAGCGATCAACGAGTAAATTCCGTTAAGGAAGCATGGAATTTTCTATGAATTGATATGTAAATAATCGCCATTGCCTGAAAATTATCTTCTTTGTGCAGAGATAATGGGTATTGTATGCAAACAATAAGTGATTGGAATTTTTTTTATTATTGTAAGTATCTTGATTTCTTCGTGCGACGAATTACTGTCGTGCAATATAAATTCCTTTGTGATGTTAATTTCCGTTTTCGTTACACCGAATTGTATTTTAATCGGGAATTTGATTAATGCAACGTGTATTCTCGTTAAATTTTGTTTTATAAAGAAATAGGAATCGATTCATTATTAGAATCCTGATTTGAATATTAAGCTCGTTAATTGTTTTTAAAAAGAATATACTTTCTTAGAATATTTATCATTTAACATTGACTGAAAACAACACTGTTTTTCGCATATTTTCTCGTATTATTATATTAATAGAAACTTTAACTATGTTCCTAGTCCTAGACTAGGATAATACCTAGTTTCACTCTAGTATAATATCTATGTTAAATATTACATTAAAAATTTCAAAAATGAATTTCTATTTCGAATAACTTTGACAATTATTTAATAATTAGTTTCGCAAACTTTGTTAAATATTTACTACCAATAATATTCACAAAGAAGATCATTTATTGCTTTCAAATTTGCTACTCTGTTTCAATCTAAGTCAACAATAATATTCTATAGTAGTTTGTGGTTCTGAATTTTGTTTGTCTGTCAAAGAGAACTATTGCAATTGAATATTATAAATTTCCAAAGTGTTTTAGATTAACCTTATAATAATATGATAAATTTAAAAGCTCAATTTTATTATTTTTTACTTCTGTCATTGTATAATATAATCATGAAACGTGATCTAAGTAATAAAATTTTTGGGTTGAGAAAATTATCGAATATTATAATATTTTGAGAAAAGGGAAAGGAAATTATGGGCATTATAAATTTCTAAACTTCTCCATACTAGTTTTATAATAATACGACAAGTTTAAATGTTTAATTTTATTATTAATATCTGTGGATCTCAGAAAAAATGCCATGTATGCGACAAAATTTTTATATTAATCATAGCTTTTAAAGCGTTTTGACGAAAATTATTTATGCAAAAATGAGGGAAGATATATTTAATTTGTAATTTTATAAATATATTGTAAATAATATTTTTTGTATATTTCAAAATCATAGAAGATATTACAACAAAATTAAGATAATTTTGGGAAGAGGAAAAATGAATGAAACGAATTCTAAAAGTTGTTAAAGCGTCTTGACAAAAATTATTTATATAAAAATGAACGAAGATATATTTAATTTGTAATATTTACATATATTGTAACTAATATTTTTTAAATATTTCAAAATCATAGAAGATATTGCAACAAAATGAATTCGCCAGGAAATAAACGAGAAGAATTGTAAAATAAAAACGAAATTTCGAAAGTGAAATTCTGAAATGAAAATTACGAGCATAACTGCTTTCTCTTTCAACGAAACTGCAATCTAAAATTTGCGTAGCTCTATTGTCAACCCTTTTCTAAAGTCTTATTTCGAAAGTGGTAATTCACCCGAGCATAAATTCATCATACTTAATCACGATTTAACTATCATTAAACCGGCTTTTACGTCAATAGTATAATACACGAGAAGATGAGAAGAGCGTGGCCGTCTCTATGACAAAGATTAATTTCCTTTACTATTATTTCCGTGACGCTGTCATTTTAGTCATTACTCCGGCGTTACTCGCACGGAGCAAGAGAGTGTCCACAGGAAATAAACGCAGTTAAACGACTACGTAATCGTCGTGTTGCGAGCCTTAATAAATTCCTGCCCACAGAGACGCGTGCATGATCAATGATGCCCTAATGAGCGCGTTATTATTCTTTTCACTTGTACCCTGAAACGGCTTAATTTCAAATACTCCACGCCACGGCGAGTTTATTAACCTAACCGGGTAATTCAGATTTCTAGGATAATCCCTCTTGCCATCCATAAATCCTCTCTCGAGAGAGAGAGAGGAAATCAAAATTAGGATCCGTCGTTTCGCCTAGTCACCTATTAGACTGTGCATGGCGCGATGCACACCGAGTTTCTCGAATTTTCGGGACACTTTTTGCCCAAGCGAAATCATACCTAGTAGAATCAGCTGATGGACCAGGAATTATACCGTTCCCCTGTGTATTACGATTTTTGCCACTTCACGTAAGCGAATTCGAAATAGCGGATATCAACGGAATCACGATGATCGTGGAACGGCACATGATCGCGGAGCATGATGAGGTACACCGCAAGTACACGGAGAAAATTGAAGTAAAGTCACTTAAGTGTTTACCCACGTTCTCAATTATATACGATGAACCCTTGGCACCAAAATAATTATCTGCTGCAGCCCGTTACTCGGGACTCCGAGCACAAGAGTATAAATCGACCACCTTACACAGCATCTCTGTTCTCGTTGCACGTTCTCAAACACTGTTACATATATACTCCCGAACGTTCCGCAGTTAAGTTCTCAGACTCACCGAGTGAGTTCTCAGCATTCAGGGAGATGTGATTTGAAAAATTCTTGCAGATCTTTGCACCGAGTTATTCGGTATTGTTCGCGCTGAGTGAGGGTCTTTGACGTATTCGTTGCGGGATTTAGCGAGTTAATTGACAGCTGTGCGCGAATTGCCAAATTTATTCCAACGTAGAAACTTTGAGTTTGAACAGTGGTAATTGGTTCGTATAATTGTTGGGTTTTGAGAAAAGTCACGAGAATATCAACTAGCGCAATGATAATTGGCTGATGTTTGACAGCGATCTTCACTGTTTGACAGGTCAAAGACGGACAGAGAGAAAGCAGATCAGATGGTTACTATCGTTGAAAATGTTTTACGAAACTGTATATTATTTTGAGATACTTAATTTATAATGTTTTAATATTTATCTAATATTTTGAACCCTTTGCACTCGACGACTTTTTCGTTCCAGAAAAATAGTAATTCCAAGACTTTCTGTCATAGAGTCGACGAAATTTTTAAAATGGTAAATGAGAAGTCATATGCAAATTGAGACGTAGAATTATTTTTCTTCGACATTTCACACATCGTTAGGTAATTTTATATTTGATATATTAATTAACGTCGATCTTTAGAATTTGATTAAATGGTGACTGAGAGTCACCTCTCGAGTGTAAAGGGTTAATATTTATCTAAATATAGTACACGCAGGTGATGCATTAGGGATGTATACAATTACTATTTTTATTTAAATGGAAGTTGATATTAATTTTTCCAAGAGCGAAATCGAAAATTGTTAGATCAGTCGGTTTTATGAAACGTTGTTATATCTCGTGTGCTGCTGTGTGGATCAAATTTGTGCTTTTGAATATACAGGATTTTATTTTATTTTATCTACGTTCGTTTCATTGAACGAATGAAATAAACTAATCGAGGTATAGATGCATTACAATTCCACGGGGTATTAAAATGGTAGATCAAAATGTTATACTTGCAAATATTTATTAATATAAACTGTAAGTAGTAATTTATGCATGGTCTACGTACTATTTCTATTATTTAATTATATTATTACAAGCAACGGTATTAATTATGATACATATATTATACTTGCAAATATTTCTTGACACAAATTGTAAATAATAATTTGTACTTATCTACGTACTATTTCTATTATTTAATTATATTATTACAAGCAGCGGTATTAATTTTTTATTTCTTACTTTAATTTTTTGAATTGTGAAACTGAGGGTAGAAAATTTTTATTCGATACTTTTAGTAATCACCGTATCGATAAATAATTTTCCAATTAGAAAATTAATTTGTCCCAAATAAAACAATAATAATTCACGTGCAACTGAACTCGAGATGAAATTTCATCGTACCATCTCTCCTAATCCCGAAATTTCTGTTCTCCAAGGGAATAACCTAGTAATCTAATCGCATTAGCGTCAATACGTAATACTTCTTCGATTCGACAGTAGATGGCGATTTATCGAAGCGAGCAGTACGTTGCTAATTTAATACCGTGTCCAAATAGCAATTACCACGCGAACCATGTTTCAAGAGTCCCATTGCAGTTATAGCTGGAAGTACTGGAAGCCAGCAACGGGATTAAAGAAAGTAATTAATCGATTGGGCAGAACGGTTAACTCGAACGTAATAATTATGATCTCGCAGCGCCCTCGCTTCGGATCGCGGATCCTCCGCGAGTCTGTAAGAGGGTATTAGGAGCTAGAATAGAACGAATCCACGAGCGAGATTTAATGCCGGTCTTATCAAAGAATGTCGAGGTCTAGATAAACCGATATAACCTTATTCTGACATGTGAAATAGAACCACGCTGGACTTCGAATAACAGTAAATCGGTTCCATTCCGTTTGTACGACATTTCGATTAGTATCTCGTGTGCTGCCCTCTACTCGCTTTGTCGTCCATCGTTTTGCTACACAGAAATTATTCTTTCGATGTAACGAACGAGTCAGGGGTTAGACAGCTCTGGCTATCGGAGGACGGTGTCCTCTTTAGACGATGAGAGAGATATTCTAATTTATGATAGAAAACGTCAAGATGGGACACGGATTCGTCTAACGGTATCCCTCTGTATTTCATCTGCACGTTTCGATCGACACCTCGAGCACTAGTTGTACTTTAGTGGCCATTGTCTGCGTTACTGTTAGCATTCGACTGGTGTTTTTAATGAGCTCTAAAGCATCGTGAAGTATTTCATTCTGTTAATAGCTATATATTAAATCGGTAATTCCGAGTATTTTCATATTTTCTGTATATTATGCAATATTACAAAATATAATTATTATCTACATATAATATATATATTTCATATTTATTTATTATATATATATTCCATATTTATTTATTTATTTATGTATTTATATCTGGAAATAAAAGAATTATTTTCATGCAAAAAAGTAATCCTATTATTATGTAAAATATCATAATAATTTTGTAATATTTGTTTATATCTTAAATTTCTTATCGTGACATCACTGTTATTCAAATTTGCAATTCGAGGTTATTTGAGCAACCTTAATTGCTTTGTTTAAACCTAATTTTCGTATGGTCGTATTAAATAACATTTTGAAAATATGTAAAATATTGTAATTTTCTTCTTAGATTTTTTAAATGGATGAATGATTTATATAAATGGATGAAATTCTTAAATTTCCTATGTATATTATATAATAACAGCGACAGATTATTCCGTATAATCCGACTTCCGTGCACTAATTAAACCGGCTATGAATGTATATGGAAATTAAAGCTCTTAAACGTTTGTTTGACATTATAACTACTTCATAATTAAATCTTTCGTTTTTCGTATTGGTGCATCGGTGTGTCTATCTGTTTCCATTATTTTAACATACAAAAATGTTCAGGACCGTATTCGTACTTTCAGATGCCCTGGGTGCAACATCATTATATACAATTTTCTTATTCTTTAATCTGTTCAGGGATGAAATTTTCTTGAGTTAACGTTATAATGATTTCAAAGCAGTAATTATAAAGCAAAATTAATTATTTATAAATTTCTTTCTTTTTTTTGAGGGATTCTAAGGTAAAAGGTTCTCCAACTGATTTTAACCCTTTGCACTCGACGACTTTTTGGCTAGAGTAGAATAGAAAATCAAAAATTCTCTATTAAGAAACTGACGACACTTTATTGAGAAGTAAATAAAGAATTGTATAATAATAGAATTGTATTTGACTTCGATACTTCGCACACTGTTACATACATTAACCCTTTGCACTCGAGAGGTGACCGTCAGTCACCATTAGATCAAATTTCGAAGATCGATATTAATTAATATACCAAATTTAAGATAATGTAACGGTATGAAAATAATTTTTCATTTTAATTATTACTCGATTTCTTATTTACTACTGAACAAAATATCATCAGCTTTATGGCAGAAAATTTTTAAACCCCTACTTCTCTTTAGTCAAAAAATCGTCGATTGCAAAGGGTTAAATTTCTTTTCACTTATAATAACCATAATTTAAAAATAACAGAACGTACTGAAGAGGTTAAATACCCTAAATTGTAAATATACTAAAAATTGATGCATCTAACCTGCTAAAACTAATAATAAAAATAAACCAACAGGGTATACCACGTGACAAATTTATTAGATTTTAATTCCGACATAATGATCGCGGAAAAACTGCTCTGGTAATAATCTCAACCACTTCTGGCCATTTCTCAAAGCTATCTCTGCAGCTGGCAATAATCAATCTTTATCAGTCAGCGAGAACATCAGTTCCTCCAACGTTCATCCCTGATAACGTGACCTCTCGCAGAGAAGCACACCGAGATACCCGGTTTCCTCGGCGATTGTTTAATTTTATCATGCGCAGCTTTTATTCACGCGTTATTTCCCGTGCAGCGAAATTTAATGGAAACCACCCAGCAAAGGACCCTTTTTCCACTTTTCGAGTAGCCTCTGCAGAGGCGAGCCGTGTGCCGTGCAAGCATTAATGTTTCAGTATTGGCGCTCGTTTACGTCAAAACTGCAGCTTCCGGCAGCCATCAGGATCCGCGCGTGTGTTTTTCCAAAAGGGGTCAGCCCGAGCAGTTTTCACGAGCGAAATCAGGGAACATCGTGGCCACACGGAGAAGGTCCCGGCACAAATATTGACCTGTGCGCGCCGGGCGAACGGCGAAACGGGCGAGATAAAACGATAGATAAGAAGAACGAAGAAAGTAGAAACGGAGAAAAGGGAAATTACGATGGAACGAGCGGGTGAACGAGGGAAAGGAAACGGCTGGGGAATAGCTTGAATAACACATTCGCTGTAATGATGCAGCCGCGTATCGAAAGTCGGAGAAGAGCGGGCAGACCTTTCGGAGTGGAGAGTAAAAAGAGGACAGAGGTGAGCGTGAAGATGATTCGTTTAGCCACTGAACTTTCGCTCTTTATCCATCTTTTTCGGTCCATGATCGATACTTGACAGGATCCTACCCCTCCAGTCGATTTTTTCTCTAATCTCTCCCCCTAGAGCTCAAGATTACCACATTTTCTGATGTCATTAGAGCACTGATTCGTCATTTCTGTCAAAGGGAGACGCGTTTCCGTGGTCCAGTTTGACAGTTCTTCGACGTACGTACTTAAATGATACTGAGGGCCAAAATTCGAGTTCTGACACAGGGCTCGGGATAATCTGATCAGTGAGTGGAGAGAGGAATAATCTGAGTTTCCGATAGTGTGATGAATTTTTATTTATACTAATGTATCGCAGGATTTCTATGGGTAACTTATATACAGGTAACTTTAATTTAGAAAGTCACCGAGGGATGGAGGGTCAGGTCGGTCGGAAAAACCCCGGCGATGCGTCAAGCCCTTAACCGTTTGAGTGCCACGGGTCATTATTGTTTCCCAATCGATATTTGCCAAGCGGCGCGATAGCGCTTCTCATATTCCGCGTTCACCAACCGAGCGCGCTGATTGTCAGCTTCGCAGCTGAGAGCGCTGGCACTTTTGGACACAAAATAGAAGGAGCGCGATCGCGCCGCTTGGCACTCAAACGGTTAACCCTCTATGGGCCCGTGTAACTTTCAAGTTACATGCTAATGTATGGGTATTTTATTAAATACTACATTCAACGTTATCGTCTTCACTCCAGTTCGCGATTTTTCTTTCGATATATTTATAATTATTTTTACAATACCTCCCGCGGGTCCATTTTTAAAAATTCTAATTCTTTTTCATTTACCGGTTATTCGATCGTGATAGGTTAGGTCCTCTATGGCCCCCTATGACCTTTTTTCCACAAGATGGCGTGGGAAATTATCTTGTCTATCTATTGCACATTATCTTGGCAATAGTACAAACGTTGTTAATTCAAACTTTCAATATGAATTCGTTGTAATAAAATTGTCAAAACTGCTGAATTTATTGGTTGATATTTGTTGATTTTATGTTATATATAATTCTTATAGTCAAGAAAAATATATATTTGGTCCATAGAGGGTTAACATGACCATATTTGGTCATGTTGGGGCAGGCTTTTGGGGAAGATATAAAAGAATGGTGGCAAAAGTGGTTAGTGAACAGTTCTTGGGATTGGAAGAGTCTTAAGAGTGATCAGAACAGAGTTGTGTAGAGAGGGGTTATTAGTTGTTAGTTGTTTAGTTGTATTTTAGTTGTGAGCCATTAGTTGTAACTGGCTGAGTTGTCCTTGTGTTGTAGAATTGAGTTGTAGTCTTAAGTTGTAGCTGATATAGATTCGTATGCTTAATCGCCACCACACATTATTAATCTAATTCTTTATTCTTATTACTAATAAATAGTTCTATTATTTACCACCTATCATAATCTCTACAATACTTGTGATTTATGTATTCTGATTTCTTGGGTTGAGATGTGTGGATTATTGTCTGCTTGGAATCTTTGACTCGATTGATATGAATGTACCAAAGGTTCCCATGTTCAAAACTCTGAAAAGTCTCAGAGAAATCAGTCTCTGATAACTTTTTAAAGAACAATTCAAATTTTATTCATAATTTTTCGAGGTCTTTGAAAAATCTTTGGAACATATCTGAGAGGTTTCTGAAAAATATCTGAAGCGTTTGGAAGGCCTCAAAATTCTGAAAACCTTGGAAAGGCCTGAAAAATACGAAAAGTTTGGAGAATTTACAAAATTTGGGTGTCCTAGTAAGTTTGAAAATTCTGAAAACTCTGAAAATCCAAGAAATCGTAAAAATCTAAGAAATCGGTGAAATTTGAGAAATCCAAAGACCCAGAAGAGCCTGAGAAATCCGAAACATCCGAGAGATCTTAAATGTTCAAGAATTTGAGACATTTTGAAAGTCAAAATACTCTTAAAACATCGTTCTAATTTGAAACGTGCAACATCTTCGAAACGCGTGTTTTCGTGTATCTCGACGAGCTTGTTGAAGTTCTGTCGCTGGTAAATATACGTTGTTAGCTGTGTTGGAAGTGTGTTTTGAATATGACTCGTCGGAGGTGCAAGGTTGTTGAAGATATGTGGTTTTTCTAGGAGTCTATTGAAGTGGCTAGGAAGAAGCTGCTTAGAGGCCACACGCGGGTCAACTGCACTTGGGTCTGATCGTCTTGACCCGTAGGTTATAGCTGAGTTGTAAACTATTTCAATCATAGCAAGCATACACTATTAACGAGGTCAAACGTCATTCCCTTTCTCCTTTTCTCTCCACGAAACAAATAGCAAAAGAAATTTCGTCATTTCGTCCATCAGGTTCAGTTTAAATTAATTTCTGATCCTTCTCATTTCATAATTCCATACAAATTTTTGAAAAAGAGAATATTTCTCTTCCTAAACCAATATTATTAGCTGTCAGTCAAATCAACTACACGCTCATTCGTTTATCTGTAAATTTTTTCGAGTTCCAATTGAAGACAGGTGTCGAATAATATTGTTACACGTAAAAGTGATGTATCTCTGTGCCAATAACTGTGCAAATTAACGAAACTGCTATGAAGCATTGATGTATAGGTATCATTGGCAATATTCATCGGATCTAAGGTAACGATCTTACCGCTAGTAATGTAGCTTCTTGAAGTATAGATTACCGTTAAAGGAGATCGCTATCGGAATCGGTAGACCACCCATGATGGAGTATCACGAAGGGTCGAATAATTTTTTCCATGCCTGAGAGGCTATGTAGGAAGAACTTAGATACTAACGAATGGCTGGAAGTCTCCAATGAACCAGCCAATGAACCATTCCGTCCCGTGTTTCTTACTTCTTGCCTATCTATCGCCCACTATGATACAATCGTCATCGGACTTTTAACCCCGATGTAATAATTTCAACAAACCCCTCTGGGTCGCGATTCACGGGTCGTTATCTTGCCTAAATCGAAGCCACAGCGTATGATCCCTGACGTGTATGAAAACAATGGCTACCACGAAGCGACCAAACCAATCATTATCATTTTCCGACCATTCGGGGATAACATCGCTGATGTCAGGATTTATCTATGTTTGGGCTCGGAGTTAGGTGAACAGTACTTATTATTGAGCATCTGGACGATGATGAATAGCGTTACTTTCTGTCATTTTTGCTTCGCTATTATTTATAACGTCGGTGTAACAAAGGGTGAAATTATTGGGCTTGGATGTGTGCATGATTCATGCTAAAGTTCTGCTGCGAATTGAGCGAGCAACATGGCGGAAATATTTATCGATTCTGATCCAAGAATTCGATCGTGTATTTTTGTGTATTTAAATTCAAAATTGATTTATCGTGCGAGGTAAAAATTATTTAAGGAATTTAGCTTCATTTTTACGAGGAAATTAAAACTGCGTTTTAAACACCGAACGATAACTTTGAGGTTAGGTAAAAGTAAAATTCGTATAATACGTAATTTAGTATACGTCTTTAGTGTTACAACTTAATTTCTGCTTTTAATAGTAAATTGGACGTTAAAACTTGGTAGTCGTGTTGCAGAGAAAGGTTAGTGCATCTTAGCGCGTTCAGAAGCTCGAAGATTACGTAGAAGACACATATTTTAGGTTAGGATTAAGCCGCATTTACACGGTTCATTACGGATGTCGAATAAAATGAAAACAAATTAAACGAAATTAAAGTGGTTCGTCAAAATGAACATTAAAGAACGTTAACAATGTTCTTATATCCATTTAACGTAATTATTCAATCTAGATAATTTATTCAAGTTTATCAAATCTTGTGAATATCGATAGATCTCAATTTAGACGGTTTCCAAAGTCATTTCCAAATGCAACGAAACATTACAAATAATTAAACAATTATTTCCGGTATTCAAATAACGTAAAAATAAATTTTGAATATGAAAAATTCCGAATTGCAAAACCCTTGGAATACTATAATGCGACTAAATTATGCGAAAATACAGTCATCTTTTCGAACATTTCGCCTAAATACCTACTGAAAATTCTATATCAAAGTGATCAATCACGTCTTTAGAATTTTGAAAAATTTTGGTGTCCAAACACTGGATCAAAATTTAACTCCATATAAAGGGTATTTCAAAATTCACGCAAAATTTAAATTTTACCCCATTTTTGCAATAAAGTGTTGGCAACGAAAAAAGGAAAACAGCGTGACAGCTGACAGTGTAGGGTTATTAAAAATGGAGCGCAATACGAAAGAACAACGGGTCTTCATTGTTAAGTAATATTTACAATTCTTAATTAAAAGCTTGTGTTTTCTGTAAAAACTGCTTAATTTCGAGACATCCTATATTTAGAATATAAATTTCTCGTTTTTCGATGAAAGAGTGACTCGCGTGATAATAAAACATAGGAACGTTCGAAGGGAGCAAATCGACCCGTGGAAACTGGCCTTAAGCCCCCGTTTATCCCGGCAGCAGAGATTTAAAAAGCCGTGGTAACGTGTTAAGTAAAGTACCCTGTACGCTATCGTAGGCCGATTTTCAGGGATGAATAAACAATGCGAACGATGCTAATCCGGCCCCGCGACATAACTCGGTTCGATCTCTCCGTGTGGGCAAAATGCCCCGTAACAAGAAGCTCCGGAAGGCTGGCGGGGACAATGGGAACCGGAGATAAACAAGGCCGACCGTCATGATTTCGCAACGATTTAGCAGCAGCGTGGCCGTTTCTTTCGCAGCTCACGGCACGGTTAAGTAACGCTGAATTATCCATCGTGTAGAGCGAAGATGGACACGAGAGTTAACCTCTACTCTTAACCTAAGCTTGAGACCGCATCAGCACGTTAATGCCAACGAAAAGGAAGATGGGGAACGAAGGCAGTGGCGGAACAGAGAGAAAGAGAGGGCTCCTCGCGTTCGCGTTATCTCCGAGAGTGCGCATACATTTGCTCGGTGAAGCAGTTCCGTTTTCTTTGCTTCTCTCTCGCGCGCCATTCTCGACCGGTAGACGAACCTAACTGTTCCGAATCGTCGCGATAATTTTGAATCTCGCATTCAAGGCGGCGCTCTTGCGCATAGTAGTTCTAAACTACGCCGCCCCGCCGCCGCCGCGCCACTGTGGCCCCCCAGGCCCTCGCGTCCCATCCACCTCGCCCCACGCGCTAAATCAATAGATAATTCTACATTATTGTACTCGGATAGAACGTAAACGGGCACGTAGCGGCTGTTTAAGAGGTTCCAGTTACTACACGCCGGAAAACAATGCGAGTAGTTAGCCAGAGAATAAGCAGAGCCGACAATGTCACGGAACTATTATCCCTTTGCACTCGAGAGGTGACCCTCGGTCACCATTTCGTAAAATTTGGGAGATCGATATTAATTAATATATCAAATTTAATGTAATTTAACAGTGTGCGGGGTATCGAAATTAAATAATTTTACGATTCTATTATTACACATTTCTTTATTTACTGCTCAAAAAAGTATCAGTCTTTTGGTAGAGAATCTTTCGTCGAGTGCAAAGGGCAAAGGGTTATTATTGGATCTAGGAGATCAATTTTTGGTCGAGAGTTTGGCGGGATTTTTGAAATTCATATCTCGCGTAAGGGTAATTATTTTGTTTTCTTTTCTACGCGCATGGCAGAAAATTGGGGTAGACTGCATAGTGTTTACTTTTATTATCGGAGAAATTGGTAGAACGTTTTATTTCTCGTCAATTTCGTTCGTTACATTACAATTCCTGGTATTGTTTGTATGATTGTATTTAGACGAATGGCAAATAGAGCGGAAGGAATTTCTTTGGTCCTTTGTTCAATTTCAATGGAATGTTTTTGACTGGTATCGTGTCTTTGAGTCCTTCGGTCAATTTCAATGGAAATTGTTTTTGATTGACTTGTATCTAGGCGAAATATATTGAAATTATCAATAGGATAGAAACAAAAAGGAAAAGTATGGATATTTTTCTTTAGTAAATAGTATGTCAAATTTTGAATAGTTTTGTTTGTGAATACTTTTACGTTGCTATCTTTTATGGGGCGATAAGTTTATATTCTCAAATTGTGCTAATAAAGTAATTTAATATTATTTTTCATCTTCGATCGATGTACAAAATTTTTAACGTTATATGCATATTCAAATTTCTTTTATCCGACGAACTCATAATTGAAACTTTCATCGCAAAATTACTAAAAATAGTGAAACCCCATTTTCCCTTTTATCATTAATTTACCGATTAATGGCTGAAGTAAAATTTTTCTGGAAATAATTTAAAGGGATTAAGATGCGTATTCAGAATACGTTGCTAAGAACGTGAGCACTTCGTCTGAAATCTCTTGGATCAACGAACGATATTATTCACTTTTAGAGTGTCCCAGAATCGCACGAACGATATTTTCTAAAAATTTAGCGAGAGCTTGGCTCTGAACGTGAAAGGGCGTGATCCCAACAGGATAAAGCGAATAAAATATCAGGTTATTAAAGCGTAGAAATTTTAAGTATTTTCTCGGAGAAATATTTTGATCGCATTCCGGATGCATGTGTAGGATATTATAATAAGCTGTCAACGAGCAAGTGGGTAACATTCGCTAATTATTAGATAATACTAACTTTTATAACATTCGTAATCATTGTAATCTTGATAATCATTCAAAATCGAAATTATTTAATACATATCTAAATTTTTGTTTAATAATTTTCTTATTTTTCCTCATATATTAATAAAAGTGTGTATTTATCAATATTTACATATATACAGGGTATTCCATTTAAGTTGAATAGCTAAATTATTTCCATTGATATTGAAGATATAGAAAAATGACTGAAAAAATGATAAAATGAATAAAATTTTATTAAAGTTATTTTGAAAAATGATATTAATATTGCCCATATTGTTTATATTGTTGATATTCATTATTAGTTATTTTTTATTATCTTTATTTATTAATTATTAATATTGTTGATATTAATATTGAAAAAAATGAAGAAATGATAAAATTAATGAAGTTATTTTGAGAAATGCTATTAATAT
>NW_016910743.1:431597-443811 GCF_001483705.2 Eufriesea mexicana
TATATTTATCAATTCAACTATTATAACATAGTACCCTTTATCTCTCTGCAAATAATTAATCAAATGTCTGAGAGAATTTTATTCATAAATAGAATATTCGACATTTATTAAGCTTCCTAAATTATTTATAAAATTTCTATAAATCACTGTGTTAATTATACATTTTTAGATTTAAATTGCGTTATAAATTACAGCGTGGCACGCAATTTGTGAACACGCAAATATCCACATAATAACCTTCCCAAAAGCACGTTTATTAATTGGTCTAGAGGTCGATATTATCAATTTCCAAATCAGTATCCAAACAATTAATTAATTTCGGCAAAAGTATCGATATCATATCCGATAACGTTATTCGAATACGAGCTTGTTTGCCTATCCTTTGTCGAAAGATATTATACAAACATTCTCTAGATACGAAGAAAGAAAGAATTCCAGAGGCAATAACCTCGACAATCCCAACCTCTGTTCTAAAAGTGAGGTTAGAAAACACGCGTTTCAGTCATTACTCGCGCTGTTTACCAAATGTATGCAGCAGCACAGTACAGTTCGTTTGCATGAGCCGATAAATAATTCTGTGTATCGTAACAGTATTACTACGTAGCACGTTTCGCTCTGCGAGAAGGAACGTTCATGGTGGTTCTCCGTTCCTCTTCCCATAGCAGTTCCTTCCTTTCGTGCAGAGTTAATGACGCAATCGCCAAGAATTATACTCGGCGGAATCGCGCGTCGTATTCTTGCACACTTCAATTCTTCCGCTATTATTCATTATTCTTTAATAACGAGCGTCTCCAGCTTTCCCTTCTTCCTTTTCCGCGCACTCTTTCTCCTTATATCGAATCTCGGCGTTATGCCCGCCGCAACCACGTATATCCTCTTAGGCGGGCCATAGAAATGGCGGCCACCGTTTTATTTCCACCGACGCGAAATGCATTTTAAACGGCCTGAGAACGATCTTGTCTCGCTCCATGTTTATTATTATCCAACTTCTGTATTTATCGTTCGTATTCCCATATTAATGCCAGCAATTTCGATCACGTCCCATCGGATACTCATTGACGCGTGCGGATATTTCGGTTATCATTCTTTATGGGGTTTTATTCGTATTTGTCAAGTACACGATGTTTTTGAATGTCGTTTTTAATGTATAAAGTGGATAAAGTCCTTTAATGATGTAAAAATAGTTAAGTATGGCTTTGATTCTAATAGTATAGGAAAGTAGTATAGGAGACATAACCTAAAAGGGACTCGATGTAAAATATTTTATATACAATGTTTTGTATGTAGGTAGAGTGAGTTACAAAAGTATTGCTTTCAAACGATTGCTATTATTTTATATGATACGAGATTAAAAATTCTTGTTGATATTTTTGGATATTTCGATTATGATTCTTTATGGGGTTTTCTTCGTGTTTGTCAGGAATACGATGTTTTTGAATGTCGTTTTTAATGTATGGAGTAGATAAAGTCCTTTGATGATGTAAAGATAGTTAAGTATGTCTTTGATTCTAATAGTATAGGAAAGTAGAATAGTAAACATAACCTAAAAGGGGCTCGATGTAGAATATTTTAGATACAATAATTTACATGTAGATAGAGTTAGCTACAAAAGTATTGTTTTCAAACGATTGCTATTATTTTATATGATACGGGATTAAAAATTCTTATTGATATTTTAGAATATTTCGATTATGATTCTTTATGGGGTTTTCTTCGTGTTTGTCAAATACACGATGTTTTTGAATGTCGTTTTTAATATATAAAGTGGATAAAGTCCTTTAATGATGTAAAGATTGTTAAATATGTCTTTTATTCTAACAGTATAGGAAAGTAGTATAGGAGACATAACCTAAAAGAAACTCGAAGTAGAATAATTTGTATCTATTTTTTGTATATAATTAGAGTGAGTTATGAAAGTATTCTTTGCAAATGATTGCTATTATTATATATGACATAGTATTAAAAATTCCTGTTGATAATAAATTTTGGATATTTTACGAACGTCTTCCCGAAATTAATTTAATCCCTATTTATTTTAATTTCTATCCAATCACTATTGTTACATAATTATGTTAGCTTGAATTAATTAATAGTTAGCGTTCGAATTCTACGATTAGATTGATCGATACAATTTTTTGGAAAATATTTGTTTCCTAGATTTGAAGATGGGTATCAAAGCGTGTTGAAATATTCCTATGTTAGGATCTCGATGTAAAATTAAACACCAAAAATTGTAAAATTCTATAATAGTGTTATTAACGTGTGAATTTATTGTTCATATCAATAAATGTTTAAAATGTTCATTGAAGGTGACATATTGCCTGAAACAAGCAATCGATCAAACAGTGATACCGTATCAATTTTCTCTAGATTGATACCAACACAAGTTCAATTAAATGGTTAGAAGCTTTTAAAGAATGTCTACCCAAAATGGAACAATTCGAAACAATATATTTTTTAAATGTTATAGCAATTTTCTACGCTATTAAAGAAATTTAAAAGAAGATGAGATAAAGGAAGCTTTAAAATGAAGAAAACAGACGCTTTGATAAAGCTGAAGAACAACGTCTACCTAAAATGTAATTATTCTACGCGATGTATTTTTCAAACATCACAACAATTTTCTGCGGTAATAAAGGGTTTTAAAAAATACGAGGTAAAAGAAATACCTCAGCGAGAAAAAAATAAACGCCTCAAAGAAAATGAACGAAAATAATTTAATTCAATCTTCTGACTTAACCTGTTATTCTAAAATAATTATCTTTCTGAATTCTCCTTAAATTTTCCGAAAACAATTTTAAATTCGCGTTTGCTGAAATTTGTTAGGCTCAATTCCTACTTTATTAAAAGAATTTCTTAAGGTATATAATAAAGAACAGCCCTGAAAAGAAAGAGATAGACATCTTGAGGAAGGTAAAGAATAATACCTGCTCAAAATTAAATAATTCCACGGAATATCATTTTTAAATGCTGCCAATTATAGAAATATAATTTTTAAATATTATCAATTATAAAAATATAATTTTTAAATGCTACCAATTATAAAAATATAATTTCTAAATGCTATCACTCCATTAATAACAGAACAACTAGGGGTTGTTTGAAATGACTTGTTTGGACTATTTTATTCTTGGAATTATTGTAGAAAAGTAACTAACTTTAGCAAAATTAACATCAATTAATTCTTCCTCAGATAAGACCATAATTATTTATACCTATTTATTTCTATTATATTACTTGAATTAATTTCGTTCATATAGACCATATTTATGTAAATATTACAAGTCGATAGTTCTATTGTTAAAAATGATTTTAAAAACACAAGACCAAGTAATTATTTTATAAAAAGGAAACATCTCAAAGAAAAATAACCAAATACATTTTAAAATTTTGATCCAACCTATTATTCTCAAAAAAAAGAAAAAAAATAAATAATATGAAGCTTCCATTTAAATACTCGAAAAGCACCTAAATTTTTAAATTCACGTTTGCTGAGACTATTCAGACCAGGGATTATAATCCAGTTCCTGGCTAATGTTCCGCTCGAGAATTACCTGCATATTTCTCGATATTCATTCGGACCTGTATTGTTAGAATGTTCATGAAGCACAGAAAACTGTAGTCTGAACAAAGATCAACGATTGCAAGTTTTTACCATCTTCTTTCATTAACTTGTTCCTCTGCTCGAGAGGTACGAAGGCGAAACAAATCTTCGTTCGACGTTCTTCCCTGAGTATCGATCTTTCCCGAGCATCTGTTCATTTCTTCGTGGCAAAAACCAAATTCCCAGATCTGAACTTTATATACGTACCCCGGATTTTGTACTCGTCAAAATAGCCTGGCTTGGTGCGAGTAATTAACGCGTTTTTCTGGCTCTTGCCGTCGGAATTTCGTGGAGAACCGCGATTTTCGTGGAAGAAGTACAGTCGACTAAGAAACACAAACACGTCGGTGGTACCATCGCGAATTTTTTCCAGGGACGTTACTTTTCTTCTGCATTTGCATTAGCCACCACTTAACGCCCACGTTTGCCGATAATGATTACTCGATATTCCCGCGTGTATTTGCCATAAAATATTTATAGCAGTGGAGAAAAAGCTTGAATTAAGTCGTCGAACTAGTTTGCGCGTATCGAGTGTCACTGTGAAGCGAATATACTTAAACGCGCACGTGTGAGTGCCGATGAGTTATCGATTATGCCGCGTATGATGACTTTAATTGCCTTATCATTATGTTTACGCGTCATGTTTGGCGACAGCCTGTTTATTAATTTAATTTCCAAAAGAGGTCTCCTCTTTTGAATGATTGGAAAGCTTGGGGTGTTATCGGGGATGCATTTATGATAAGGTGCTTCAGATGCATGCTGGGATCATTTATCGTCTGGGGTCTTGTTTTTAAATTTTACAATTTGCAAGTGGTAATATAAAAAATTACCTAATTATGTGCTACATGAAATAAATAATTGCTATATTTGTAAAGTAATTACTGCGATGATAACTATAGTAGTAATTATTATAGTGCTATATATGTAAGTCGAATACTTATTTTTAAATATTATTAATATTTCTAGTTGAATATACTTCTCATTTTTAATTATGTTTCCTGATTTTAATTATGTAAATGAATATTATTTTTATATTAACGTTTATAGTATAAATGTAGAATTTTTTCATATAATTTCAAATGAGATGAGTGATTTGTCATTTTCAGTGCATGGAATGAGATGTAAGAAATATTTACCAAAATCAAAGATAGGAAAGAAAAAATAATTTATTAGTATTAAATTATTATTAAATTTATCATTAACTATTTTTTTTTTCAAGTTATTATAGAAACCTTAACTTTTAGTTTCAATAAATTAAACGAGTTATGGAGTTTGATTAAATTAAGAGATACAAGAATTTGACTATTGCCAAAAATTCATAATTATTTGTATCTGGAACTTTCAAAATTATAAATGCAGCTCTTGATATTATATCATACAGAAATGACTACCTCGTCAAATATCAAAATTGTCCAAGAATTTTAGTGCAAAGCAAATACAGACACTCTCTAAACATTCAACGTTTCTAGAAAATCAAGAAGTCACTTCAAATTCGTGATATTAAATTTCCAAAAAATATTCAAGTCTTAATTGATTTACTTTTATACCTCTTTAAATGAAAATATATGTAAACATCAATCCTGAACTATTTTTTTCAAATTATTACAGAAATCTTGATTTTTAGTTTCAATAAACTAATCGAGTTATGGAGTTTGATTGAATTAAGGGATACAAGAATTTGACTATTGCCAAAAATTCATAATTATTTGTATTTGGAACCTTCAAAATTATAAATGCAGCTGTGGATATTACACCATACAGAAATGTCTACCTCGTGAAATATCAAAATTGTCCATGAATTTTAGTGCAGAGCAAATACAGACTCTCTAAACATTCAACATTTCTAGAAAATCAAGAAACCACTTTTAATTCGTGATATTAAATTTTCAGAAAATATTGCCTAGAATTAAAAATTCCCAAATTTACCAGTACCTCATCTACGACAGTTGCTGCCTACAAGCACAGAGAACGCACCCTGCTGTTCCCTGATATGCTAAATGAGTGAAAAATTGTTAGAATTTTCGTCAATATTGGACACTCGGAGAAATTCGAATTCCCTGTTCCTTCGAGACGCGATAACTAATGCTCCGAGCGGGAAGGAAACCGCAAACGCGGATTACGAGGCTGCGAACGCGGTGGTTTGGGGCGAGGCTAAAGATCAAAAGGAGTAACGTTCGCCACGTAGGGCACGGAACGATCGTCGAATACCGGTGGAAGTAGCCCGGCGAACAGTAAAGTCGAAAATAGTTTTCCCAGGCAGTTTTATTCCGGGGCAGCGTGACATATCGACAAGCGGCTCGCGCGGAGCCCGCACACGCCACGCCTTCCAAAGAATCCACTCGTTTTGCGTTGACTGAGCGTGCTTGAAAAATGGTTCGCGCTTTATCCGTTTCGTCGTCATCCGTGCCCCGCGATGGAAACTGGGGGGCCAGGTCTTCTCGTCGGGAAAAACCCTTGGACCGGGGTGTCAGGCCACGGAGCACGTGCTAGCCCTGGCAACTCATCGTGCCTCGCGCTAGGACGTGACGAGTACTAAAAGACGTTAAAGGAGATGATACCAGGCATCGCCCACCGACCAATTTCCTTAATAAATGATGCTATTACACGGTAAGGAAGTGGGAGGAAAAAATAGCTGGAGCCAAAGCGTCTTATATATCACTGGAACGCGAAATTGGATATTTATTGGTGACAGATGGGACGTGGCTGTTGCACGGATCACGCGGCACGATCAATCATACCGTAATACTATACACTTTAGCGCAGTACCAGCGTAATGAATTGCATCTGCAGTAATAGCGGGTCAGTGGTGGCAGTACGGTTGAAAAATAACCGTAATATCATTGTTCGTACTGGCCGGTACATGTGGGATTCAGAACGCAGCCATCGCGACGCGACGGTGGCGGCCTCGCGCGAGCGCGTCTAGGTAGGTAGTACGGCAGGCCGTAGCCTCCGCTCTGCCTTCTATTCTCGCGTTATCTGCTGTCTCGTTTCACTGAGTTTACATGCGACCGGTAAACTAAATGCGCGCGGAGCCTCCAAGCGACAGACGCAACGTCGCCTGGGAATAGAAACACATGCAGCCCCGATTTGATATGCCGACTGACACACAGGATCACTGTTCGAATCTCCACGGCATATGGCTTGATACACGCGATGCGATGCGGGCCTTCGCCGCTGGCATCTATTTCCACGTGATACGTAGAGCCGAACCGGTACAGGGAGGCAATGAGAGCCGCAGAGATCGGAGCAAGAGTTATCGGTTAAGCTCGTTAAATTTAACTTTGACTTTTCGAGCCACGAGAGCCCGTGGGACGTAACGGTGCCTGCAATGACGAACGGCCTCTGCTTTGAACACAAATCACGTACGCCCTGGCTCGCCTCTGCGAGAAGAATTAAACGATTCTTCTCGATCTTTTATCGACTCGAAACCGACCGCCGTAAAAGCGAACGCTGCCTTTCGATCATCTTTCTTCCTTCCTCGTCTCGCGGCCTCGCGCCGCCTCTGCGTCTTTAAGTTTCCCGTTTCGTGCCTCCGATCACTCTCGCATTTTATTCTCGGCTATCGTCGCGCAGTTTCAAGAATTCGCTTGCCAGGTGGCAGAGTTGCACTCGATAGCAGGAAATTTTGGATGTAGTTGGTAAACGTTAGTAAACAAGGAAGGTAGTAGAGAAAATCGATAACTTTTTAACACTAAGTTTACGGATGCTATCTGTATACCTGTTTTTATATATTTGACACCTGTCAAATTGACAGGTAAAAGAAACTACGTGTCTTTTTTTAACGATTATTTTAATTTAAAAATAATTGCAATATTAACAGTCTTAATATAAGTTAACTAAATATGTTACCATCGTATAATTGGAGCAACCCTTCCGTCAAATTCACTGGTTAAATCTAGTGTTAAAGACTATGGAGAATTTGAAGATTCGTAGATGCTTAGATGAAAATGCGATTCTTCTGCGTAGATAACACGTTTGATTAGTATTCGTATTTTTTCTCATTTATTGTAAATCAGCGAGTTGTATTAGTTACGTTCTTGGAGTATATGTATCGGTTTGAGTTAGGTTAGGTTCAGTTTGGGAGCTCTTGCAGTTACAGTCTGTGCATACTAGCGACCACAGAGTTTCCCGATTTTCCTGCATTTAAAAATTTTATAGTAAGTTTAATTGTTCAATTAAATTCTTTTCTGCATTCTTCTATTTTTTAAATTTTCCAAATTTCTACTTTTTTGAAGAGTTTGGGTTCTATGGAATACGTAGCGATACCAAACTGTTGATTAATTTCTCCTGTAATTTATAAATCGGAATGTCCGACAATTTTTAAATCTAATTACTTCGTTTTCTGGGTTTCTAAATTTCTAATTTCCCATGTGACTTGGTGTCTGCGAAACGAGTAGTAAGTTTGAATCGCGCCCCGCATTTACAAATTTTTAATTAAGTATCGTTGTTCAATTAAATTCTTTTCTGCTTTCTTCTATTTTTTAAATTTCCAAATTTCTACTTTTTTGAAGAGTTTGGGTTCTATGGAATACGTAGCGATACCAAATTGTTGATTAATTTTTCCTGTAATCCATAAATCGAAATTTCCGACAATTTTTAAATTTAACTACTTCGTTTTCTGGGTTTCCAAATTTCTAATTCCCCATTTGACTTGGTGTCTGCGAAACGAGCAGTGAGTTTGAATCGCGCCTCGCATTTAAAAATTTTTAATTAAGTTTAGTTGTCCAATTAAATTCTTTTCTGTATTCTTCTATTTTTTAAATTTCCAAATTTCTAATTTTTTGAAGAGTTTGGGTTCTATCGAATACGTAGCGATACCGAACTGTTGATTAATTTCTCCCGTAATCCATAAATTAAAATGTCTGACAATTTTGAAATCTAACTTCTTCGTTTTCCGGATTTCTAAGTTTCTAATCTCTCCTTTGACTCGGTGTCTGCGAAACGTAGAGTGACTTGGAATCGCGCCCCTTGAAAAAGAAACCAAGCTCCCTTCCTCTTCACGTCTGTCTGACCCGAGCACGCGGTTCCGTCGTCGAGGAATCCTAACCTATCACACACTCTGCCACGTTTATTTGCCAAGTGCTTAATGCACGGTTTATTCAGTCCCTTTAAATCAAATTGATCATCACGCTGACGGAAGTGAATACGCTGCTAAACACCACGTGTCATCCCGTTTATGACTCGTGAAGGTGCAGGCAGCCTCTAAAATAAATTCATTGTAGCATAAAATGGCTTCGTACGGTGAATATTAAGGCGATAATGATAGCAATATGCTTCGTACCGGGCTGATGATAATCACTTGGTGGTCAATCTTGAGGGAAGCGCTGCCGCAAGACAGCGGTACGGTACAGCGTGCACATGAGCTAACAGAGGCCGAAAGGATGTCATGACCTAACCTCGGCTGTCGGTGCGCGGGAGCGTCATTAATACGGTAGCAATTTATTACGGCGCTGTCTGACTGCTTGTCTGCCCCGACAGTGTCTTCGGGGCGTAGTCGTCGTCTGTGAACCTGAATCTTGCGACGACACATACGCACCGCGACACACGTACACATTTACACACAGACACACAGTGGTCGCAAGATAACGGGGCAAGAGACAATGCAGGGACCGCGTAAAATAGCTCGCGGATGATGCTGGGTTTGAGAAGGGTTTGGAAAAAGGGGTGACGTGGAAGAAATCGTTTAAGGAGAACGATCAAGAGACTGGAAACGGGGAAATGTATCGCCATTGCGTTCCGAAACGCGGAAGACCTCGGTCGACGTATTTACACGGATGATGGAGGAGTATAGGGCTAACAGAGTGTGCGAGATCAGATGAAAAATGTCGAACATTGTCTGTTGGCCAGGCTGTGATAAAGATGGAAAAGTTGAACGTGATAAAGACGAGGCTGACAGTAGATTACGATGTTTATGTAACGACACAGCTGTTGTGGAAGGACATGTAAACGCGTATGCGAGATATCAAGAAGGGCGAGAGATTTACTTGTATCGTGATACCGGGCTGATATAGCACGCGGAATGATAAACGTCAGCATGGAATAATAAAGTTTCTGACACTTCCGTGACAGGTATTATCTATGGATGTCTTTCGAGTCGTTCACGTGGGACTGATTCTAAAAAATGCGTTTTCCATGGTAACTGTCCATGTACACCGATTCTGCGTGAAAAAATAAGACAAAAAGGTGGAATCAAATTTTTTCGTACGAAGCTTCGTTTTCGAGAAAATCGATTTTAGATATTCGTTGGGTAAGCTTCGAATTAATAAATCTTAATATAGCTGTTATTTTCGCACGAATTTTTGTTTATTAACTCTAGTAATTGAGAATACTTGTTAGAAGAAATAATTTTTTTTCTTCTATTCGCTCAATATTTATATTTTAAATTTGGTATATTATTGATTTAATACAATTGCGTTTTAAGTAGACGCACCCCCCACGAATATTTAAAGTCGATTTTCTCGAAAATGGAACGTTATATGAACAAATTTTATTTCACATTATCATCTTATTCTTTTACTATAGACCAATTCTGCGTGAAAAAATATGACAAAAAGGTGGAATCAAATTTTTTCGTACGAAGCTTCGTTTTCGAGAAAATCCATTTTAGATATTCGTTGGGTAGGCTTCTAATTAACGAATCTTTCTATAAGCTGTTATTTTCGCACGAGTTTTTGTTTATTATCTTTAGTAATTGAGAATAGTTGATAAAAGAAATAAATTTTTTTCTTCTATTCGCTCAATATTTATATTTTAAATTTGGTATATTATTGATTTAATACAATTGCGTTTTAAGTAGACGCACCCCCCACGAATATTTAAAGTCGATTTTCTCGAAAATGGAACGTTATATGAACAAATTTTATTTCACATTGTCATCTTACTTTTTTCTATACAATCATTTTCCATGGTCTTTTTCCACCCTTGATTAATATTTTTATTATTTAGCTATAATTCGTAACACAAGTTCTTATAACGTAATTCACGTTCTCAAGGTCCCATAATTTATAACTCGAGATATATATATGCAATTTATTCCACGTTACATTTAAATTCGTCTTCTTTGAGACACTATTTTGAGATCTATGGAAAAAATAGCGAATAAATGGGAACAAATACTTGGAAAATTCCTGACTGGACGATACGAATTGCCAATAAATCTGGTTGGAAACAAAATTAGCCCAGTTTTTGTCCAGGTAATTATAGGACCCTCCAACTCGATCTGCTTTCTAAAAGGGACTTAAAAGAGAAGTACGAAAAAGGAAGGAAACTGTATCGCGAAGTTTGGCGTCCGAGAAATTAGTCCCTTTGTGTCAGACGTTGACCCAGGTCAGGCCAGGCAAAGAAGAGCGAGGTTTGGTCTTTCATCGAACGATACGATTCCTTTCACGGTTGCTTACCCGATCCGCGAATAATTGATAACGAACGCGAAACTTTTCAGCCCGTTTTCGACAACGGGGCCGTTCGAACGGAAGCAAAAGCGGCGCGAGAGGTCAAGATGCTATTTGGAACAGTGCATTCCCTGGCGCAGCCAATTAGGCGTTATTCAAGATGGGAGACCTTTGACTCCGTGGCGCCTGGCGAAACTCGGCGGCGGTTTCCTTCGCTTGGTAAAACTTTCGTCTCAGTCTTCGGTGATTATCGGATGAAACTTTATAACGCTATGATTTACGCTCGCCGTGGATGTTCCTCATGCTGAACAGCTCACGTGGTACTGGCGGCGTGCTCGCGCCTTGTACCAACGAACTAGCCTGAATATCAAGAACACCGATGCAGTGTATGGCACAGTGAAACAACGCGAAACTAACACGTGCACCCTGCGGCGGCATACCTTAATTGGTGCAATCTAATTCCTGCACGTGTCATTCGCGTGTCACTCGGCTATCCGAAGTCTTGTTCCCGGCGATATTAACGACCCCCTGTACAGCCCGGTCTTATTTCGTGATTAAACAGATTCTTATTAGAAAATTTACTGGCTGATGATGAAAGTAACGCGGGCAAAGTGTATCCTCTCTTTTCTCGTTCAACGGTTGTACGAACGATAGTCGGAGTGTGACGAGCATCTGTGACGAGGCTTGATGATTGATAAACTTTTATCTCGGAGAGAGAAAGTTGCTGGATCGGTTAATTGATTGCTTGTTGGTTTAAGGGGCAAATGAAATCTGTTTTAGCCTATAGGGAAACGTGATTGTGGATTGTTCTTTATTAGTGGAAGCTCCGATTTGTAATTGTAGTTCAAATACAGGGTGGATGATAGTAATTGATGTGTAATTTGATATACAGATTAATTTGTGGGTGATAATAATTGGTAATTATTGTTTAATGTGTTTTAGAAATTGAGGTATAAACGATAGTAACGAGTTGATAATTTAATTTAGACAGTGTACGGGTGATAATATTAATTGTATAATTTATTATGCGATGGAAGGAAATCAGTATTTGTAAGTATGTTTTGGTAATTAGAGAAAGAAGAGGTCATTTTTGTAATGGTTATTTTGAATTTTGAATTATACTCTGAGTTCAAGTGAAATATGAATAGAATATTTATTGAAATACTTAGAGGTTTCGTAATAAATTTGGTTTAACTATACTCTTTTTATTATATATATATAT
>NW_016910743.1:443847-476344 GCF_001483705.2 Eufriesea mexicana
TATTGGATCTCCTGTTAATTCTCTTCTTAGTATTAATTAAAAATTAATGTTACAGATATCAATAAGAATTTTCTTTTCTCCATTTTTAGTTAAATATCGTGTCCCAAAATTCATGCAAGAAATAATTTTGATAGAAAACACAGGTTTTTAATTAAAAATTATATATCATGAAAATTTAGAAAACATTCTTACAATTAGTTGAACTTTTATTGGATCTCCTGTTAATTCTCTTCTTAGTATTAATTAAAAATTAATGTTACAGATATCAATAAGAATTTTCTTTTCTCCATTTTTAGTTAAATATCGAGTGTCCCAAAATTCACGCAAGAAGTAATTTTGACAAAAGACACAGGTTTTTAATTAAAAATTGTAAACATTGCTCAACAATGAAGACGTATTGCTCTTTCGTTTTAAATAATCCTGAACTGTCAGCTGACACGTTGTCTTTTCCTTTTCATTGGCAATCCTTTACCGCACAAATGGCGCGAAATTCAAATCTTGCGTGAATTTTGGGACACCCTATATCTCGACTAAAAAATCTTCTAGTAACAAAATTCTAATTAATTCTTTTTTAAGTAAAAATTTTGTTTATTCTTAATTAAATTTAGCTTCTTTGATTAAATTTCCTTTTTTCACTTTTTACATTTCTAATTCTTTAAAAATTGAAATACTTAAATTTTGGTAATACAGGGATTCCAAGCTTTTAATTGGTATTAATCTGAACCCAAAGATATAAATAACTATGAATACAGATAAATCAATGTTATTTAATATTCAACTATATTATAGCAATTTTATTTCCAATTTTAAAACGTCGCAAATGAATAACATAATATTTTAAAATATCCTATATTATTTTTGACTTTTAACTGTATTATTAAAAAAATTTGCTATATAAATAATCTTCATAAATAATAAATCTAATAATTTTCATAAATTCAATAGGTATTTAATAGAAATCTGGAATTAAAGCACGATCACTGTCGCAATTCCAAATTCATAAAGCCCGAGGATTAAAATCAAGGATCTATACAACTTATCCTCTTAATCTTTCGTCAAACATCAACACCGATGCACTCGGCTTCGAATTTTCAATTTGCTAATCTGTTAGTCTATCTGTTCGGTCGAACATGACGAAACAAATTGAATGTTCTAGTTTTTGAGATCGATTCAATCGAGCGAGACTTCACTGACGTTATCACCTGATATTCGCGAATTCGAACATAATCGATTAAACGATTTCACGCACTGTTTCAAATACGAAACAAGATTGGATATCGTGTTCGAATAATGTTATCGGATGAACATTGCTTCTGCGGTTATATTTTTCCGCGAAATTCAGGACGATGTATTTCCGGAAATAACGTTCCGAAATGTTATTTTGAAGAACGAATTATCAGGAACACGTGTTCTGCGATATTCATTGTATTCCTGACAGATCTACATACTCTCGAGAGTACGTTTTGATTACGCGTATAGTACGTACTCGGATTTTATCGTATCTTGGAGTGTCACTATTGATCTTGGCCTCTATCTCTCGAAGAATTATTTTACCAAGATAGAAAATTGATAGTAGTGAGAGATATTCTTGTTTGCTTGGAAGAATTATGGAAATTGATCTGTTAATTTTGTAATAAAGAATTATTTATAATTTCAGGAATGTATAATTATTTTGCTTTTTGAATTTATAATTCTTTTGTTTTCACTTCTATGATAGTTTATTTTTATACATCTATGATTCTTTTATTTTTATTCCCATGATATTTTATTTAAAAAAATTTATAATTCTTTTAATTAATTAAATTTAGCTTCTTTGATTAAATTTCCTTTTTTCACTTTTTACATTTCTAATTCTTTAAAAATTGAAATACTTAAATTTTGGTAATACAGGGATTCCAAGCTTTTAATTGGTATTAATCTGAACCCAAAGATATAAATAACTATGAATACAGATAAATCAATGTTATTTAATATTCAACTATATTATAGCAATTTTATTTCCAATTTTAAAACGTCGCAAATGAATAACATAATATTTTAAAATATCCTATATTATTTTTGACTTTTAACTGTATTATTAAAAAAATTTGCTATATAAATAATCTTCATAAATAATAAATCTAATAATTTTCATAAATTCAATAGGTATTTAATAGAAATCTGGAATTAAAGCACGATCACTGTCGCAATTCCAAATTCATAAAGCCCGAGGATTAAAATCAAGGATCTATACAACTTATCCTCTTAATCTTTCGTCAAACATCAACACCGATGCACTCGGCTTCGAATTTTCAATTTGCTAATCTGTTAGTCTATCTGTTCGGTCGAACATGACGAAACAAATTGAATGTTCTAGTTTTTGAGATCGATTCAATCGAGCGAGACTTCACTGACGTTATCACCTGATATTCGCGAATTCGAACATAATCGATTAAACGATTTCACGCACTGTTTCAAATACGAAACAAGATTGGATATCGTGTTCGAATAATGTTATCGGATGAACATTGCTTCTGCGGTTATATTTTTCCGCGAAATTCAGGACGATGTATTTCCGGAAATAACGTTCCGAAATGTTATTTTGAAGAACGAATTATCAGGAACACGTGTTCTGCGATATTCATTGTATTCCTGACAGATCTACATACTCTCGAGAGTACGTTTTGATTACGCGTATAGTACGTACTCGGATTTTATCGTATCTTGGAGTGTCACTATTGATCTTGGCCTCTATCTCTCGAAGAATTATTTTACCAAGATAGAAAATTGATAGTAGTGAGAGATATTCTTGTTTGCTTGGAAGAATTATGGAAATTGATCTGTTAATTTTGTAATAAAGAATTATTTATAATTTCAGGAATGTATAATTATTTTGCTTTTTGAATTTATAATTCTTTTGTTTTCACTTCTATGATAGTTTATTTTTATACATCTATGATTCTTTTATTTTTATTCCCATGATATTTTATTTAAAAAAATTTATAATTCTTTTATTTTTATTTCTATATTTTATTTTTACAAATTTGTAATTTTCTTATTTTAAAATCTAAGATTTCTGGAACTTCTATGATATTATTTTATTTTCATAAAATTATACTTCTTTTATTTTCATTTCTAAAATATTATATTATTATTATATAAATTAATAATTCTTTTATTTCTACTTTTATGATATCATTTTACTTTTCTAACTTTTGTAACCTTTTTCTAATTTTAGTAATATACTTTTCTTTTTATAAATTTATAATTCTTTCTGATAATGTTTATTTCTGTAATATTTTTGGATTGTTTCTATAATCTTCATTTTTATTTCTATAATATATTTTCACTTCTAGTTTAATATTATATTCGTTGGAAATTATAATAATAACTAATTTACATAAGTATTATGATTTATCTGAAAGTAATGAACACATTATACTTTAAACCATTTTCGATTCACGATATAATTACCATCTCATGAATTACTATGTTTAAATTAATCTTCCCTACTGAGAGCATTTGTGTGGCGATATCAACGATTAGTTTTGTCAATTATTGCTTCTGCTATTCGCGTTATCGACATAATTAATTCACCGATCATTTCGATCAACTCGTAATCATCGTAATAATTTCTAATTATTTCCCGACGATAATGAGATATTTTAGAACATTTTCATATCGAATTTGATAATATTTCCGTTCCGTCCTCAGCGTCTCTAAACAACTTTCAACGAGGTTGCATTTTTGTTCTACAAAGTGGTATTATACTGTATAATGGATTTTAAAAGCAATAACACTTTTGCAGGCCCGTAAGAAACCTTTCTAGAAATTGAATTTAAACGAGATACCTGCACTGTGTTTCGCTGAAGTTACGTTTATGGAAATAGGTGATCCGTGGAATGTTAGGATTTCAGGGCTTAAAGTATATTTCTCGTAGAGGAAACAGATTGCACGATTGAAACAATGTAAATTAGTTACGGAGTAACCACTCGCTATAGCCTTCTCGGATTAAATTTTAGATTAAGAATTTAGAGCGAATAACAGTACAGTGTTGTATCATACTCGCTATGTTTTATTATAAAAGTATGTTCTAGATAGGAAATTCCAAACGTTAAATGATACTTTCAGTGGACGTAATCTAATCTTTACATATTAACACTGGAACTACTGACCTGTACTGTCTACATAAATACGGTGTACACGAACGGTATTGATTAAATTAATCTAATGAAAATAAAGATGTATAAATAATTATTTTGCTATCTGGGGAAGAATCAATATTAATTTTGGGAATAGTAGCTGCATTTTTTCAATAATTCCGAAAATAAAGCATCCCAAACAGGTTATTTCAACAGTCTTGATAATTCTAGTGTTAAACACTCAGGAATTTATTCTTATAATCCCGAATACACGTACGATAAAAATAATTTTATTTTGCTCTCTATGCTTGGTGACTTTCATCGTGTTAATTAAAAATAAGGAAAATATATATATTTTCAGAGTTTAAATATAGAATAATTTAAGTAATTTTCATGGTGTAAATTAACACGAAACAAAATAAAATTTCATTTTCTTTTCTTAATGACAGATTAGCTTATTCAAAGGTACCTTATAAAAGATACAAAGTTTCCTTTGACATAAAGCAATCCAAAACTTCATTTTCTATAGTCAATGATTTTTACTGTATTAGAAAATATAGAATATCAAGGAACTGTTTAAAAATAATTATTAAATCCTAATTACTCAATGAACATTTCACTACAAATAAAACCAATAATCTCGACTCTATCAATTCCCTGTCCTATTCGAAAATTAGTATACTCAAAAAGCAACCTCCTAAGATCTATCAAAGTTCTCCACAAATATTCGCAAAATATACTCAACCATATCCAGTTCACTTCGACACGAACCAACTCAAAAGCTTCCTATCTTATTCAAAGATCAGTACTCCAATACCTAGAAAAGCTTTTCAGAAACACTTCTCAAAATACTATACCCAGCCACACCCAGTCCATTTCATCATAAATGGACCGAAGAATCTCGTCTATCCCATTTTCTTGTCCTATTCGAAATTCATTACTCAAAATGCAATCTCCCAATGCTCAGAAAAGCTCTTCACAAACACTTCCCAAAATATTATACTCAACCACACCCAGTTCATTTCACCACAAATTGACCCAAGAATTTCCCTGTCCCATTTCCCTATCCCATTTGAAAGTCACTATTCAAAAAGCAATCTTCCAATATCCAGAAAAGCTCTTCACAAACACTTCCCAAAATATTATACCCAACCATACCAAGTTCATTTCACCACCAATTGACCCAAGAATTTCCCTGTCCCATTTCCCTATCCCATTTGAAAGTCACTATTCAAAAATCAATCTTCCAATATCCAGAAAAGCTCTTCACAAACACTTCCCAAAATATTATACCGAACCATACCAAGTTCATTTCACCAAAAATTGACCCAAGAATTTCCCTGTCCCATTTCCCTATCCCATTTGAAAGTCACTATTCAAAAATCAATCTTTCAATATCCAGAAAAGCTTTTCACAAACACTTCCCAAAATATTATACCCAACCATACCAAGTTCATTTCACCACAAATTGACCCAGGAATTTCCCTGTCCCATTCGAAAATCACCACTCAAAAAGCAATCTCCCAATATCCAGAAAAGCTCTTCACAAACACTTCCCAAAATATTATACTCAACCAAACACAGTCCATTTCTCCATAAATAAACCCAAGAATCTCATCTATCCCATTTCCCTGTTCCATTTGAAATTCACTATTCAAAAATCAATCTTCCAATATCCAGAAAAGCTTTTCACAAACATTTCCCAAAATATTATACCCAACCATACCAAGTTCATTTCACCACAAATTGACCCAGGAATTTCCCTGTTCCATTCGAAAATCACCACTCAAAAAGCAATCTCCCAATATCCAGAAAAGCTCTTCACAAACACTTCCCAAAATACTATACCCAACCACACCCAGTTCATTTCACCATAAATTAACCCAAGAATCTCATCTATCCCATTTCCCTATTCCATTTGAAAGTCACTCCTCAAAAAGCAATCTTCCAATACCCAGAAAAGCTCTTCACAAACACTTCCCAAAATATATCCATCCATACCCAGTTCATTTCACGCAAGAATTGATGAAATGGTGAAATGAAATGGACGAAAGAATCCGTGTGTCCCATTCGAAAATCACTACTGAAAAAGCAACCTCCGAATCAGCCACAAGCGTCCAGAAACGCTTCCCGAAACCCTATACCCAACTACCCCGGTGGCGAATCGACATAAAGCACATGGAAACGTCCGCATGGAAACATTTAGCAGCGTGCAGCCCCTGCGAAAAATCGTCTATGATCATAACTCTCGTCCCGGGCATATTTCACGCGCAACGGAATCCCCTTTCGCGAGGAACGAGCGATCAGGCCTCGGTCAGAACGTTCTTTAAACAGCCCCGCTGCAGACCTATTTCCAGCTCGGGCAACTCATCGAGAAAGCGTGTTCCAACTTTTGATACTTGCCTCTCGCGAGGCAGTTGCAACCTAGCCAGGTACACTCAAAACGCAGGATAGTGGCTCCGGTATAGCGACTGGGGGCGGGGGATGAAACTCGATACCGAATCCTGGCGTGATTAACGACGTTTCACGCTCGCTGGACGTCGGTTCGCGGACGCTCGGAAGGATTTGCGACTCACGAGATTTTCCTGGGGCATCGACCTCGCTCTCCTGGTACCAGGATACCGAGCCTACGACCCGAGGAAGCTCGTGCACGACTTTCTCGTAAGCGGCGGTCGTTGGAATTCTTGCCCGTAGTAAACACTTTTTACGAGATACTTTGGAAATCTTCATAAATCCGGGAATGTCAAGGCGAATTTGCTTTATGAGAGTTCACCCTTGTCACGGGGCCACGTTCCCAGGGTGCTCCGTGGAAATACGATCTATTACGCGTACCCGTGATTTCGGATTTATTCTAGTCGTTCGCCGACAGCTATCTCATTAATTCGACGCTGGATAACGCGGCCGTGGCATCGGAAGCGGTGAATTATTTAAATGTCATAATCGACCGGGAAAACGACAGATATGAAGCGGCCCGTCACGCCACGGCAAATTGCGTAAAAATGATCACGGATATTTCCTGGCCCTTTAACGAATATTCTACCCACACGCGAATTCCCGTTTCGAATCGGAGTTCCAATGTCGATGGAGGGCTCGGTTTGATATCGAAGTTTGGAAATTTGCGTGAGAATCGCGGAAATAATCGATCCAAGAGTTGCTGCGTTGAATGCTATGCAATTTATCGTGGTGAGCTAATCTTTTTACATAAATAAAGAGTAAAATTCTATCGAGTTGTTATAGCCATTGCAATTTAATAGAATTTGATTGAAAAATTTAATTATATTGACATTTTCGACTAATATCGTAGTGAGCTAATTTTTTTACATAAATAAGGAGAAAAAATTCTATCGAATTGTTATAGCCATTGCAATTTAATAGAATTTGACTGAAAAATTGAATTATATTGACATTTTCGACTAATATCGTGGTGAGCTAATCTTTTTGCATAAATAAGGAGAAAAAATTCTATCGAATTGTTATAGCCATTGCAATTTAATAGAATTTGACTGAAAAATTGAATTATATTGACATTTTCGACTAATATCGTGGTGAGCTAATTGTTTTACATAAATAAGAAGAAAAAATTCTATTGAGTTGTTATAGCCATAAATTAGCATTTATAGCGATAAATTTGTCAGACAAAGGTATTGACTTCGTTTACTGAGAATTTTTAAATTTGGCGCCAAAACAATTGTTCGGTGCTTCGCATTTTATATTTAACGTAAATTTAGATTTCTTGGTTTGTGGAGTTAATCGATTTGGCAAACCAGTATCTCAAATAAGGTTTAATCGTTGGGTGGGATAAGGGTTGTATTTGTGAAGAAATTTTTTAACGAAGATTCTATTTTTGCAGGTTTTTGTTAAGTGAGATTTTAGATGTGTGCAGTTTAGGTTCGGTACTTAATTATTTATATTTAATATAAATTTGAATTTTTTGGTTTGTGGAGTTAATTTAATTGACGAACGAGTGTCTCAAATATTGGTTAGTGTAAGGGTTGTATTTGTATGTGAATTTGTTAATAAAGATTTTGGACATATACAGTTTGAATCTGGGGTTAATTCACTTAAAAAATTTGTCCGTGATTAAAATTTGGGAAATTTTAATTTTCTATGCTTTGGTGTATTTATAATAATTTATATAATAGTGAGGTATACAATAGACTTCTATTTTTTGGAAAAGATATTAAAGAATGCAAAATTTTTTAGGTATATAGAGTTCTTATATCGATTCTCCAATTAAAAAATTTCAATTAGGGTTGTTGAAATTTGGAAAACTCGAATATTCTTACTACTTAATAGGTGAGATTCATATAAAATTGAGAAATAAAACGAAATTATTGCAACCCAATCATGTTATTGTTTACATTTGCATTCCTTTGTTAGAAACATGCTAACTTTGATGTATTGTAAATTAAAATGCGAGAAACTTGAATCTACAATGATTCACACGAAGCTTAAAAATGTTTGACTTAAACCTGTTTCTTTTCACTCGTTAAATAGATCCAGGAATCTCTTGTTAAATATACACCCTTTGTTCTAATATCCTCTCTATCAAACAAACCCCTGGACACCCAGACTTCCCAATCTCCACTCTCAACCCTCGAAATCTCAGCTCACTATTAACCCTTTGCACTACACATGAGACCACACCTAATCTTCTCTTAACAAAATTTTAAACATCGATTCTTACTCTTCAAACTTAAAATACCTTAACAATACACGAGATATTAGAATTAATTACAAAATTAACCCTTTGCACTCGAGAGGTGACTCTCAGACGCCGTTTAATCAGATTCTAAAGATCGACGTTAATTAATATATCAAATTTAAAATTACCTAACAATGCGCGAAATGTCGAAGAAAAATAATTGTACGTCTTAATTTACATACGATTTCTTATTTACCCTTTTAACCCTTTGCACTCGACGATTTTTTGGCTAGAGAAGAGTAGAAGATCAAAGATTCTCTATTAAAAAACTGACGATACTTTTTTCAGCAGTAAATAAAGAATTGTATAATAATAGAATCGTAGAATTATTTGATTTCGGTATCTTGCACACTGTTACATTACATTAAATTTGATATATTAATTAATACCGATCTTCCTGATTTTATGAAATGGTGAGTGAGAGTCACCTCTCGAGTGCAAAGGGTTAAAAATATCGTCGACTCTGTGACAGAAAGTCTTCGAATTACTATTTTTCTGTAACGAAAAAGTACAAAGGGTTAATTATGTACGTTAACCCTTTGCACTCGAAAGGTTCCTCTAGATCACTATTTGATAAAATTTCGAAGCTCGATATTAATTAATATATCAAATTTAAAATAATCTAACAGTGTGCGAGGTATCGAAATTGAATAATTCTACGTGTTAATTATTATACAATTCCTTATTTACTGCTCAAAAATATCATCAGCCTCATGGAAGAAAATTTTTCAACTCGTACCCCACATTAGCCAGAAAATCGTCGAGCGCAAGGGGTTAATATCCAATATTATTATACATTAACACACATATATATGATTTCTTTTCCTCATACTGTATTATGCAAAATGTCATTGTTTCTGTAACAAAATTAATCTAAAATTGCAACAAGTCTGAAAATCCTCGTCTGCGAGGGGTTGAACCAAAAACCTTACGATTCCTTCATCCTCTTCATCCCCCTGCATCTCATCTGCGCGAACCTCGGGAAATACAGGAAACTTGCCCAAGACTCGGCCCCCAATCGTTAAATACCCTTCGTTAGCGACTATTTTTGAAATACCACGAAGGAACCGTGCACACATCGCGAGCATTCTCTTCATCCAGCCTCTGGCTCTTTGCATGGGCCAGAAACCACCGGAGGCTTCCTTAACCCCTTGGCTACTGTGGGCTCATATACGTGCTCAAAAATTTTACTTTTGTGACACGGAAGGCGCATATAAGCGCTCAACACAGTTCGCTTGTGCGACACGGAGGGCGCATATAAGCGGTCAACACAGTTTGCTTTTCTGACACGGAGGGCGCATCTCTACCAAAATTTGGCCGTTCTCGGCGGACATTGTAAATGAATTGCTACCCGCGTGGTACGACAGGTGCGTTTCAAAGTCTGCCATAGTCAAAGGGTTAAAGAGGAAGGACTGTTTCGGGCAACCTACGGGCCATGGAGACCTTCGGTTGGATGTCATATCCATGCCAGACCTGAAGTGGTCCAAGAGTAATACGCCAAATCGGGTTCCTCCCCGGGCGTACTCCTTAAGCCTACTAAGGGTCAAGTGCGGGTTGACTTCCTCCGCTGGTTGGACCATGCTCTTTTCATTGGTATGATGATGATCTTAAATTCGCAAGCAACATCTGTCGCTACATCCAAAAATGGACCAGGTGCGGCAAAGCAGCGCAAAGGCGCCGAGAAGCTCAAAGAAACATTAGTTGTTTCGGGCAACCGTCGAACGTTTCGAAGAATGTTCGACCCGTGGATACTCGTATCGCAGCTAGGAAGCATATCCCAGCGTGACTTCCGGTAACGCATGGTGACACGGTGGACGCAAGAAAATAAATTCCGCGGAACGCCATACTTAATTGAGCCGGCGACAGGGCACAAGGGGATAATTATACACGTCCGCGAATGTTCGCAATACAGTATAGGAACGATTGTTCCCGGAACCCGATCGTGCGTCACCGGGATACTATATTCCCGCACCGCGAACGATAAACTCCTTCACCTCCTCCCTTTTCCGTACCTCCTCTACCGGTCGACTTCGGTTCTCACGTAGGAGAGGAATTCTCCAAGACGAATGCTCGACTACCGGACTGCAAGGGTTCTCGTGGAACGGCTAAGCCTCGGGACCCTGGTAATTAATGGCCGGCCATTATAGTCTTTAATATCGCGCGCATGAAGTTCGCGCGTACGGTTTTCTGTTACAGCGAAACGTGCTGTGGGTTTTCGTGGCTGGCCACGCGATGAAACCGGTATCCAACGTAACAAAACCATTTGTTAAAGGCGCTTACGAAAGATTTTCGTTAATTTCAGGCCATTGTCAGAGTTAAAATATTCGTCTCCTTTGGGGGGGTTGAAGAAATCTACGAGTCTCTGTATGTCTTTATATTGTACACAGGAGGGTGCTATTGAGAATTTTTTGGGGGAAATGGTGGTTGAAGTTCGTTTAATTATGCACGTGTGTTGATAGATACTTTGAATTGCCAGTTTTAGATTGCTCGTTCGAGATTTTTGGGACACCTTGTATATGAATAAGGAAATAAATGACAACGAAATGGTCATGGTGAGATACCTCATGAAGGATTGAAACTACCAAAATGTCGTTTGCGAAATTTGGTTTGAATAAATATTTTACATAGTCATTTTTATTCATCGTGATTTGATAAATGGTTTTCTTTATGTAGTCAATTATATGGTGATTGCTGCAGTTGTTAGGTTTGGTTTATTCGTTCGAGGTTTATGGGACACCTTGTATATGAGTATGAAATAGTAAGGAAATGGTCTGGTGGAATACTTAAAATGTCGTTTGGTATGAGACACATGCGAAATTTGTTTTAATAAATATCTTAATATAGCAGTAATTAGTTCTTAAATATGACATGCATTATTGTAGTATCGCAGAATGCCCACGTCGTGTGTAGGTGACTGGTTTGGGAAGTTGTCGAGGGCTCGAGGGCCAGGTCATTCGGAAAAACCCCGGCGATGCGTCAGGCCCTTAGCATGACCATATTTCGGCGTGTTGGGGGAGGCTTTTTAGGGAATATATAAAGAAGGCGGAAATGGTTAAGGGACGATTCGTGAGAGAGGATTCTTGAGAGACGCTTTTTCTTGAGAGACGTGCTTGAGAGATAGTAAAGCTGGGTCAGTGAGTCGCAATTGTGTTGTTAGTTGTAATTGTGTTGTTAGTTGTAATTGTGTTGTTAGTTGTAATCGTGTTGTTAGTTGAATTGTGTCGTTAGTTGTAGTCGTAAGTCGTGAGTCACCCACATTGTATTATATTTTATGTTTAATAAATAATATTTTTAACACCCACACAATCTCTACATTATTGATGATAATTAATGGAGTACAATGAAAGTAAAAGAGCATACGTAATTATGATCATATTTGAATAAAAATCAGTATTAATTTTGCTAAAAGCAACTGTATATTTTCAACTAGTTGCAAAAATAAAATGTCACATCGACCTCTTTCTGGTAATTCCAGTGTTAAATAGTAATTTTAATTAATCGTTATTTAGTTAGTGAAGTGAGTGAGTGCGAAGGGTTAATTTCTCTCATACTTAAATCAACGAAGAATCCCAGAACAAGATAGAATTTAACCTTTTGCACTCGGCGATCTTTTCGTTACAGAAACATAATGATTCGAAGACTTCCTGTCATAAAATCGACGATATTTTGAAAACGGTAACTAAGAAGTGCAAATTAATTGTAAGGCAGAATTATTTTACCTCGATATTCCACGTTTCGTTGGACAATTTTAAATTCCAGATATTAATTAACAATTATCCCTAGAATTTGATTAAACGGTGACTGAGAGTAGCCTCTCCTCGAGTGCAAAGGGTTAATTTCTAATCGTATAATTCCCTCTTCTTTTCCACCCGGTTGAAGACGTATATCTCGAGAAAGCCTGCGAACCATAAGCCTGTGTGCTATCATACCGCAGCGCACTGCATTCGCAGTCTAGTGGGTTGCCGGAGTCATTGTGCGGTAAGCCGTTCGTTAAATACCCATCGATCTCACGTACACGCTCATCACGATCTTCAGAAAAATAAGATAGTCACGCGTATCGAGAAACCGATTCTATAACCGATAGCAACGTCTGGCGCTTGGTCACGCGCGTCTGAGAACGTTCTTACGGTCTTATGATGCCGCGATGGTGGTGGGAAGCATGACTGTTAGATGGGCGTCGAGGAGAGGCAGCCAGGCCAATAAACTTCATCGGAAGACAATTATTAGCGATCGGCTGAAAGGTCAGATTGCTCGTAGAAAATGAAACACGTCCGATACGTCCGCGTATCCGATATTAAATCAATCGATCGCGATGGCTATTATGACATGCGGGACGTCGCGCATAGGATGAGCCCCGACGCGATGCAATCACGGCATACAAATCGCTCGGAAAATAACACCTTGCAGGCCCCATTGTTGCACCGACACAAGGCGATATCTTCGAATATCTCAATTATCGAGGCGTTATAACGGCCACTCGTGATACGACCGATTTCTCACCATTTAGAGGAGTTCCCCGTGTGCCAGGGATCGTTTCCACCGCGAAAATCTCTGATCTCGAAACAACGGTACTGTTATTTCGTCCCGTATGTGGGACGACCGGCATGGCGCGTGGGCAACACAGAGCGCGATGTGCGTTGCAGCCTTATTTGCGCCGCGGGATGATTCATGGCGCTGTCGTCGCTCAGTCCGGCCAACTGTTCGCGCCATTCGCGGCAAATTCGTCCTCCTTTTCTCCATGCAAACTATCCTTCGATGTATCGGACTCTTGCTTCGTGTCGAGAAAATTCTCGATTTCGTTCGCAGTGTACACGGGGCTCTCTGTTTACAAGGTATCTGGTTGTAATGTCCTCGACCAGGCTGAGATCTGAAGGCATTGCTGTAGCCACATCTATGGTGATCATTGTAAGTGGCTTAGAATCGAGCTCTTCCTTTTTCTTCTTTCTTAGAAACGACGTGTTATTTTTATTTTTTTAATTTTTTTTTTGTGACGATAAATGTGTGCAAATGATTTAGTGGATTATTTAGAACGACTAAGATCGTGTTAATTCTTCGATTCTAATATTTATTTCTTATTTTATGTACCGCGGTATACGATAATTTGACGTTCAATTATTTATATGAAGAATCGGAGATGTTCGTTTAATTTTAATAATATTTTATTAGTTTGTAATAATGCAGATTTATTTATGATAATTATTATTGTATTAATTCATAGTATATTTCCTGTTTTTACGTCATATTTAATTAAATGGATGTTTATTACAAATTTTATTTATTTCCCATTTTTGAGATTGTTTACGTATGAACGAATTTTGGATGCTGATCATTTTGTTTTAGATCAGATATTTCCGAATTTTTTAATATCTTCATTTCGAATTTGATTAAATCAATTCTTTGCTGTTTAATTCATTGAGAAAGAAATTGAGTCCTTATTAGATATATAGCAATAGACACATGAGCGAATTTATTTTATTATTTTCTTTTTTTGTCTTCGATAGCGTTGATATTTCAGGGAATTTAAAATATCGATTGCTCCGTTAATTATATGAAATTTTTAACGTTTGCTATTTTTTCTGTATTTTATAATTTAAACCAATACATATGTTTTAATATTAACACGCGATGCGAGTACTTAAGATATTTACAAATCTGTTGTACAGACGTGATATTATCTTCCTTTCAAGCTTCCTGGCCGAAGCAAAGAAAATTCTCAAATTGTGCATGATGAAAGACAACAGTACTCGGTGTTATTTACAGATGTACCAATTTGACGAAACTCAAAAGGTATCATGTAGCCATAATCGTGACTTCTCCTCGACCTATCGCATACAGCCTAACCCCGTAATCGCGTTCGTCCAAATAAGCATTTAAATCCAACTCGCTCTCGGAATTCTGTTAAATACGAAGAATAAGATAAACCACCCAGACCCGTAATCAGTTGCCGCACAATTCTCAACAGTACACGTTTACCAAATTACATAGCCGTGTCTATAATCTAAAATTTCATTCAGTTCGATAGCCCGTCTCGCGAAACTTTCAGCCAGTCTCACACGCGAGGCAACATCTGCCGCTGGTAGAAAATTAATCGTAAATTGTAGCACCAGCGCCCCCTTCCTCGCTCTTACTCCGCGTTTTCGCAAGGGGAATCAGCGACAACACGCGAAGATCGCGTGCGAATTACAAGCCGCCTATAATGCTTTGCGGTGTAAATCCTAGGACCGAGCATTGGCTAGTCGTTCAGCTCGTTCGTCCATCCGTATGTACGCTTAACGGGTTATCATCGGGAGCCCTCGTAATTCCGTGGCTGGTGTGACAGCTCAATGTACCACAAATAGGGCCCGCCTAGGAGGAGGAGGATCGTCATCCATATTCAGCGTGTTGAGGATTCCGTAACGCGGAACGCGGCTATCGCGTCAGCACGATGTCACGCCGATTCAGATTTCAGCGTAACGACGTTGCTACGTAGCGTGAAAATCGGCATGCGTCAAGCTACGACATCTATTTTCGTCTCATCAGCCAATTCATGCGATTCTCCACGCTACTTGGTTATTTAATTACACCGTTATATTGTCCTGCAACGATCATAATTTAACGGGGATTGATAGTTCGGCCTGATCAGGAAGGCACGCTAGAACCGGTACCTGTCGAATGGACTACTCGTCAGTTCGAGGATGCAGATATAAAGAAAAATTATTCCACTACTGTGATACGTCGAGTGGCTATGATGGAATTTGAATAGTGACTTGGATTCTCGGTTGGTGCTTCTAGTTAGGATGGGAATGGATTTTGCTGATGGAACGGAAGACCTAAAATTGTCATAGACTACTTTACCGAGTTCTTCTTTGCTAAGGACAGATGAAGTTTCTGTTTTCTTCTTGTTCTAATGTCAGGGCTCTAGTAGGTCTATTACCGTGTACTTATTCGCTTGAACTGAGAAATAAGGGAAGATTGGAACGAGGAATGGTAGAATACTCGTCAGTTCAAGGATGCAGATGTAAAGAAAAATTATTCCACTACTGTGATACGTCGAGTGGCTATGATGGAATTTGAATAGTGACTTGGATTCTCGGTTGGTGCTTCTAGTTCGGATGGGAATGGATTTTGCTGGTGGAACGGAAGACCTAAAATTGTCATAGACTACTTTACCGAGTTCTTCTTTGCTAAGGGCAGATGAAGTTTCTGTTTTCTTCTTGTCCTAATGTCAGGTGTCTAGTAGGTCTATTACCGTGTACTTATTCGCTTGAACTGAGAAATAAGGGAAGCTTGGAACGAGGAATTGAAATCTTTCACAGAATGACGGAATAATAAGATGCGATCATGTGTAACGTCAGAAATGGCAATTAAATCGTAGTAACTCGTGTACTGCTTATCAATTTAACACTAAACCTATCATGACCGGTCAAATGATCGAAAAATGCAAAAATAAAAGAAGGGAAACTTCGAAGAAAATGGAATAAATTAACATATTGAAAATTTGATAATGTTAAAGGAAAAATCGAGATGTCAAATGAGCAGAGGGAGAACGTTGAATGTAGAATTTTCAATTAAATATCTAGAAATAGTTATTTAGACTGTGGTAAGTTTAGTGTTGATGAAGAAAGTCTTTCTGTGAACTGGACAAAATGACATTAACATTGGACCACTTCATCCTACAGTATAGCCATCATACATCCCAAAGACAACTTAGTATATAACTCTAGACATAAGATTCTTCGCAATTTATTGTAAGACCTCGACACTATCATCTGGAAACCCTAATTTCAGACATTTTGTCTTAACAGTAACTGAAAACGTGATGCTTTTAGCAGAATTAATATTGTCAGTTCATCACTTTTGATCCTAAAGGTGGCTATAGTCACTCGATACCGAATACCTGCTCGATTCTAACGATGGCTTGCATTATTCGCCTTATATTAATTTAAAATGACTCAAAAATATAGGGTCCAGCTCGACTCTTCCGCATAGCGGTAACATAACGGCCAACTTGCCATAAGGAAGGGTTAATTGTCTGTCTATACTATATTTAGGTACATATTACAAACCAGTAGCTCTGCTAGCTTACAAAAGGACAAGCTGGAAGACAAGGAAACGATGTCAAAACTATCGCAATACTTATCGAACTATATAGCAAATTATGAACTACCCAGATGTCGCTCTGGTTACCCTAGCAATCCGAGTAATCGATGCGATTCTAAATAACGATTTTAAGGACGCATCGTGACTCAGATGCCTATAAGAGAAGTCACTTAGCAGGTTAGGACTACTCTATATTTCAGAGCAACTTCAGCTGGTTGGAATGCGATCGTAAACCTCGAGACGACATTTTCCAGTCACGCAGATCAACGGTGTTTGATAACATCGTAGTCTCTCACGATAGGTGATCTAAACGTCCATGGTCGGTTTTCCTAGTGCATGGTACTCTTTCTGCAATATTTCTCACGAGTCCAAGTGCACAATCTTACATGCTGGCCTACGATATGATTAAACTGTTGACGTGTTTGGTGCTTCGCGAGTAACACAACCTATCAAGACCATCGTGGAAACAGGATTCAGAGGATGTATATCTTTTTCCTAATAAATAATGAAAATTGGAATTCGTCGAATCACTGGTCTGATCGAGAAAGATGTTCTGCCTGAATGTTGAACAAGATGAACACGTAAACGAGTAACGTGAGCCTAGTAAATAATCCTAGGATCAACAAACTGAAATAAAAATGAAGAACAAATATTCCTGTTGAGGACAAGCCATGCAAAAGTAACTCGCGAATGTTTGACTTAAAAGAGTGAGCAACCCAACTGCAACTCTAGGACATTGATCTCCTTACAGTAAGCCACTTATTGTATAAATACAGCGAAGCTGGACTTGCGAGGAAGAAATACAGCGTAAAATCTGACGTAGCTGTAACGGACCAGAACCGTATTAACCCCTTACTCTACGATTTAGGATTCAACAGCTTAGTCCCGAAACGTAAACGGGAAGAACTGCCATTGCATGACTCGGCAAATCTGTTGTAAGTTGTACCAATCGCACACGACTTACGTAGAGTGTGATACCTATTAGAAAAATATAATTTGGGAAAAGTTAATTTAATAAATTAGAAAGATACAAGTGAAAAATTAAAAACAAAGCAACAAATAGTGGGGGTGATACGTGGTGCTTAGATTTGATCCGTCCATCATACCACGTGACACGCTCGTGATAGTCAGTTTCGACCCAACCGATGGACCACGTGCCACGCCCGTGATAGTCAGTTTCGACCCAATCGATGTACCACGTGCCAGACTCGTGATAATCAGTTTTGGCCCGAAACCCTGACCACGAGCCTCACACGTGGTTATATTATAGAGTTAAGAATACTATTAAATACTTCGAAGATGTCAACGCGTATAAACAGTCTGAATCATTCGTAATGATCTCACTGTCGCCATTATGACGCAGTCTATTTACCCCAAAAGTCAACGAGTCCTAGGATTGCGAAGACGACCTAATACCTACAGCCTACCTGACCACGTTATCATCTCCCCACTTTTAACCAACATCCAATAACGAATGTATAAATAACACAAGAAACTCTGAATATTATAGTCAGTCTGGAATATTCTCTCGAACTCATACCTTGTCCCATTTCTTGAAATACCTCAGTTATTAAACTTCGGTATAATTAATAAATACGTTTATTATCCTTAGTAAACCGAGTACCATAAATTACTTTAATAAAATAATTAAAACGCCGCTGTGGATCCTGAGACCATTTCTTTCTTTTATTGTCCGGGCAAATATCCCCGTAACATCATTAACGCCCCACAGACAGAGAACAGGAAAGAAAAATCTTCCTATTCCTTCGGTTAAATAAATTCGGAAATACCTTACTCTCCGGGAAATAAAGAAGAAAAGAGAAAAGAAGAAAAAGGAAGAGAAGATACTATCTCTACCCCAGATTTAACTAAATGAACACTTTGTAGACCCGAAAATATGACACGTGGTTGTAGATTACGCTAAATAGGTGATCCTAAAAGTTTCATTGTCCGCGTGTCCAGAGATTGATAAGGCCAGTTGACTGGAATGGCCACGTAAGGTTCTCGTTATCAGACATCTTTCCACGATAACGGCATTAGCCGCGCGTACGCAAAGTGTAGCCATGAATTTTAAATGTATTCGTTAACGTAATGAGAGCCGCGAACCTTGACCAGGAAAAACGAGCGTGAACTGGATCTAAACGCCGATCAGGGGACGCGTATACATAATTCTATGCGTGAAACCCCCTTGTGTACCTGGAAAATAAAAAAGCGGCGCTGCAAGTCGTATCGAGCCGGTTTTGCCAACGGTACATGCCGTGTTACAACTCGAGCTGGCTTCCTGTTTTATCAACCGAATTTTCCACTGTTTTCTTTCGTCCTCAGGTTCATGGTGCCGCAGTAGCCGACGAGATGAGCGACCTGACGTTCAAAAACAAACTTTTACACCCCTCGTACTCCCAATCAGCAATCTGTAATATTACATCCGAGTGAATTCGATTTAACCCTGTATGGGCCCCTGTAACTTTCAAGTTACATACTAATGTATGGATATTTTATTAAATACTGCATTCAACGTTATCGTCTTGATCATTCCAGTTCGCGATTTTTCTTTCGATATATTTGTAATTATTTTTGCAATACCTCCTGTGGGTTTATTTTTAAAAATTCTAATTCTTTTTCATTTACCGGTTATTCGATCATGATAGGTTAGGTCCTCTATGGCCCCCTATGACCTTTTTTCCACAAGATAGCGTGGAAAATTATCTTGTCTATCTATTGCACATTATCTTGGCACAATAGTACAAACGTTGTTAATTCAAACTTTCAATATGAATTCGTTATAATAAAATTGTCAAAACTGCTGAATTTATTGGTTGATATTTGTTGATTTTATGTTACATACAATTCTTATAGTGTAGAAAAATATATATTCGGTCCATAGAGGGTTAATTTCTTTTTTTCCTTTTTTTCATCAATGTGTATTCGAATAATCTTATGGCGTGAGGAATAAACCCATCGAGAGTTATGTATTTTGCTTGTGACAGACGGATTATGGCTTATGAGAGACTAGTTTCGATTTGAATTTGAGTTGGAAATTTTATTGGATTTCAATGATCTCGAAATTTTTTAAATCCGGAATTAGGGGAACTCAAAATACCTGTCTTGCTTGTTAAACGAAGTTATTTGTTTTGATCACTGGACTGACAAAAAATATTTTGCGTAGATCCTTATTTAGCTAAGTAGAATGTGAATAAGGAATCATCAGAAAGAGATTCTTATTTAAAAATAGAAATATTCGAACTCTTTCCGAATTTTTCCAATATATTTTAATAACTGTGTTATCGAATATGCTGAAAACTTTTTTAAAAAATTCTAATGATATTTTGGTTAAATATTTCTGTTGTCCATAATCAGTTTTATATGCTTCCTTGCCTAACTTTCGAGAATTTCAAATTATAAGAGGAAAGTGGAAAATTGTGAATTCTCAAATCTCGAAATTTTCTTGAAATCGGAAATACTCCTCCTTGCCTAACTTTCAAGAATTTCAAATTATAAGAGGAAAGTGTAAAATGTTGAATTCTCAAATCTCGAAATTTTCTTGAAATTGTAAAATTTTTTTAATTTAGACGTTTCAAAGACACCATTTGTATATGTTTCATAAATTATGCCTTGTGTTTTGGATTTTGAACATAAAACGAGAAGAAACAGGTTCTTGACAATTTTGTCAGGACACATCTATGGGCACTATGATTGTTTTAGCTCGTCTTTTCGTCTCATGGGGTTGAATTTTGTTTCCACGTGATTTCCGTAAATGTTATTTTCTCGGTGCATAGATCCTATGCACATAGACTCGATGGCAAACTTATTAGGAATGAAGGATTTGAATCGACTACGAGTACAAGATCTGTTTGCAGGAAGGCTGGACTGGCGTGACTAGAGTGTGATCAGAATTCCCATGGGTTTATATGTTTACGATGCGTAAGGCATCTTGCCTGACTTGTTTATTCATGAGTTTGGTTTGCTATTAATAGTTCTGGAGAGATTTTAGAAAGACGTATCGAGGTCGTTAATATTATGCTGAATGAAATTATTCAACATCTTCATCTTGTTTGTCGTCATCAAAACATAAGATTCGTATGTGTTGGTGAGTGACGTAAGTGGTTGCTACCAATGAAGATAGTGTATTAAACGAACGTTTAGGAATGTATGGACGCTTTCAATTTTACGTTTCGATTTTTCCCGCGGTTTTTGCGAAACAATTATTTATTTATAAAAATCTATTAATTATTTTATAAGGATTTGCATTTATAATACATTTACACGAATTTATAAAAACATATATAAATTTCTATTTGAAAGTGATGAATAATTATTATTTCAATTAAAGAGAATTGTATGTACCTTTATTTTAAGCTACGTACACAGTTGCCTACATAACTACAGAAATCAATGCAAGTATTTTCCAATACCAAAATTAATAATATTTTTAAATAAATTGTACACGTAAAATTTCACTGCGTTACTTTTTCGATATAAATGCTAGAAATTTATTAAATTAAATTAAATTACGAGTGCTTCGTTAAATATTTTTATCCCTACGTAATAGTATATTATAATCGTATATATAATTAATATCTGTATAATCGTATAATATATATATTAATATATGTAATTCAATTTTCAATTAAAGAAAATTGTATGTACCTTTATTTTAAGCTTCGTACACAATTGCCTACATAATTACAAAAATCAATGCAAGTATTTTCCAATACCAAAATTAATAATATTTTTAAATAAATTGTACACGTAAAATTTCACTGCGTTACTTTTTTGGTATAAATGCTAAAAATGTATTAAATTAAATTAAATTACGAGTGCTTCGTTAAATATTTTTATCCCTACGTAATAGTATACGATATTCGTATATATAATTAATATCTGTATAATCGTATAATATATATATTAATATAAGTAATAATATATAATCGTATATTATAATGGTATATATAATACATTATAATCGTATATTAATTATTGAATTTTAGTGACGTTTCGTAGATGAAGTAACGTGTATGAACCCACCCACACAATGTAACAGGAAAATGGAACGTATTCAGGACAATTTACAGAATCATTTAGCAAATCAATCTCGATCGAGTCTAGCTATTTGTTAAATCGGTTGCAGCGCAAGTATTCCCCACAATACCGATTTAAGTAGAAAAATATATATTCGGTCCATAGAGGGTTAATTTCTTTTTTTCCTTTTTTTCATCAATGTGTATTCGAATAATCTTATGGCGTGAGGAATAAACCCATCGAGAGTTATGTATTTTGCTTGTGACAGACGGATTATGGCTTATGAGAGACTAGTTTCGATTTGAATTTGAGTTGGAAATTTTATTGGATTTCAATGATCTCGAAATTTTTTAAATCCGGAATTAGGGGAACTCAAAATACCTGTCTTGCTTGTTAAACGAAGTTATTTGTTTTGATCACTGGACTGACAAAAAATATTTTGCGTAGATCCTTATTTAGCTAAGTAGAATGTGAATAAGGAATCATCAGAAAGAGATTCTTATTTAAAAATAGAAATATTCGAACTCTTTCCGAATTTTTCCAATATATTTTAATAACTGTGTTATCGAATATGCTGAAAACTTTTTTAAAAAATTCTAATGATATTTTGGTTAAATATTTCTGTTGTCCATAATCAGTTTTATATGCTTCCTTGCCTAACTTTCGAGAATTTCAAATTATAAGAGGAAAGTGGAAAATTGTGAATTCTCAAATCTCGAAATTTTCTTGAAATCGGAAATACTCCTCCTTGCCTAACTTTCAAGAATTTCAAATTATAAGATGAAAATGTAAAGTTTTAAATTCTCAAATCTCGAAATTTTCTTGAAATTTGAAATATTCCTCCTTGCCTAATTTCCAAGAATTTCAAGTCACAGGTGGAAAGTGTAAAATGTTGAATTCTCAAATCTCGAAATTTTCTTGAAATTGTAAAATTTTTTTAATTTAGACGTTTCAAAGACACCATTTGTATATGTTTCATAAATTATGCCTTGTGTTTTGGATTTTGAACATAAAACGAGAAGAAACAGGTTCTTGACAATTTTGTCAGGACACATCTATGGGCACTATGATTGTTTTAGCTCGTCTTTTCGTCTCATGGGGTTGAATTTTGTTTCCACGTGATTTCCGTAAATGTTATTTTCTCGGTGCATAGATCCTATGCACATAGACTCGATGGCAAACTTATTAGGAATGAAGGATTTGAATCGACTACGAGTACAAGATCTGTTTGCAGGAAGGCTGGACTGGCGTGACTAGAGTGTGATCAGAATTCCCATGGGTTTATATGTTTACGATGCGTAAGGCATCTTGCCTGACTTGTTTATTCATGAGTTTGGTTTGCTATTAATAGTTCTGGAGAGATTTTAGAAAGACGTATCGAGGTCGTTAATATTATGCTGAATGAAATTATTCAACATCTTCATCTTGTTTGTCGTCATCAAAACATAAGATTCGTATGTGTTGGTGAGTGACGTAAGTGGTTGCTACCAATGAAGATAGTGTATTAAACGAACGTTTAGGAATGTATGGACGCTTTCAATTTTACGTTTCGATTTTTCCCGCGGTTTTTGCGAAACAATTATTTATTTATAAAAATCTATTAATTATTTTATAAGGATTTGCATTTATAATACATTTACACGAATTTATAAAAACATATATAAATTTCTATTTGAAAGTGATGAATAATTATTATTTCAATTAAAGAGAATTGTATGTACCTTTATTTTAAGCTACGTACACAGTTGCCTACATAACTACAGAAATCAATGCAAGTATTTTCCAATACCAAAATTAATAATATTTTTAAATAAATTGTACACGTAAAATTTCACTGCGTTACTTTTTCGATATAAATGCTAGAAATTTATTAAATTAAATTAAATTACGAGTGCTTCGTTAAATATTTTTATCCCTACGTAATAGTATATTATAATCGTATATATAATTAATATCTGTATAATCGTATAATATATATATTAATATAAGTAATTCAATTTTCAATTAAAGAAAATTGTATGTACCTTTATTTTAAGCTTCGTACACAATTGCCTACATAATTACAAAAATCAATGCAAGTATTTTCCAATACCAAAATTAATAATATTTTTAAATAAATTGTACACGTAAAATTTCACTGCGTTACTTTTTTGGTATAAATGCTAAAAATGTATTAAATTAAATTAAATTACGAGTGCTTCGTTAAATATTTTTATCCCTACGTAATAGTATACGATATTCGTATATATAATTAATATCTGTATAATCGTATAATATATATATTAATATAAGTAATAATATATAATCGTATATTATAATGGTATATATAATACATTATAATCGTATATTAATTATTGAATTTTAGTGACGTTTCGTAGATGAAGTAACGTGTATGAACCCACCCACACAATGTAACAGGAAAATGGAACGTATTCAGGACAATTTACAGAATCATTTAGCAAATCAATCTCGATCGAGTCTAGCTATTTGTTAAATCGGTTGCAGCGCAAGTATTCCCCACAATACCGATTTAGATCCATTAACAGCTTGATTACGTTCAAATCTAATATCTGACTGGCGATTAACTCGACGTACTGTTAGAAAGCTGATTGCTTCTAAGGTTTCCGCGTGATTCACGAGTAATTCATGATTAATTGCAAACTTAAATGCTAGATGCTGATTGACTAGTAACTGCCTGACAAATGACTAACGATTATATTTTCGATTTAAAAATTCTCCTCATTCGCGTCTTTAATATATCATATAATGGGAATGCAATCTGTTCCTTCACCTATATTTCTAGATATTGTGATTAGAATTTTTAATGGACAACCAATCGCTATTAATCGGTTACCATACGATTGATGTTCCGGTGGCGCGTGCCATAATCAACAGCAAGGTCGGTCACACGTCGAGCCATTTCGTCCGAACTCGACGAAGAATATCGCGTAATTGAGACACGAAAATATTTGCAAAAATTAACCACTTGCTGTGCAAAGAAATTCACGGTTTCGCGTGCCAGAACAGTCGAGTGCAAATTACGTCGGGGCACATTCAGGCAGCGTTCAGGGGGTTCCAGAAAAGAATATAAAGTCGCATCAACTGATGATGAAGTGCAAGCAGAAACTGTGCGGCGGTAAATAATTTCATTAACAGTTGACGTGCCACGCACGTCATTTTTCTTTCTGCAACAATCGCCTGGCGACGTGTGTAACACGTCGCTGGAGTTCCGGTAACAGAAGCATCTCGACGTGCGTGGCACGTCTTTCCACCGCAAGTGGTTAACCCTTTGCACTCGAGAGAGCAAGTCACCATTTAATTAAATTTCGAAGATCGGTGTTTATTAACACGTTAAGTGCCCAGACCGTTTTGCTTGCCATTTCGTTCAGGCCCAGACTCGGTCGTCAAATGGGCCATCGGTGGCGGGAGAAATGTTCATAAAACTTGGAGATACTGTGCCAATTGTTATAACAATAATTCTTAAATATTAGGTCCAAAGATGGCGAAGAATTTAACACCAAAAGTGTAATAGGAACCTAATGTCTTGCGCCAGTCGATAGGGATCGGCATAGTCCTTAACATGTTAACCCTTTGCACTCGAGAGGTGCTCTCAGTCGCCATTTAATCTGATTTTGAAGATGTTAATTAATATATCAAATTTACAATTACCCAACGATGCGTGAAATATCGAAGTAAAATAATTCTACGTCTTAATTTGCATATGATTTTTTATTTACCGTTTTAAAAATATTGTCGACTTTATGGCAGAAAGTCTTCGAATTATTATTTTCTTGTAACACAAAAATCGCCGAGTGCAAAATATTTTACATAATATATAAAATTTAAGATAACGTAACGATGCGTGAAATATCGAAATAAAATAATTCTAGATGTTAATAACATATCCTATTCTTTATATACTGTTTTAAAAATATCGTCGACTTTATAGCAGAAAGTCTTCGAATTGCTATTTTTCTATTACGAAGAAATCACTGACAAGTGAGTGCAAAGGGTTAACTATGAACTTGATCCGCGTTATTTACGTTGGGCCCTAACTGCATACCACGTTTCTTATCCGTGATACTCGGGTTTGGCCCGATTTCCTTACCACAGGTTTCAGACGATATTGTAGGCGAAGAATAGAAACAGAATTTCTAGCTATTGCTAGAGAATTTTAATTATAGCAATCATAATATAATTACAGGTATAAAGTACTTAATTGTTATTTAAAATTAACGAAGGGATTATTGAAATGTATAACTAGTAATCTTTCGCAATACTCTTTATTTAATTATTTTTAATTAATTCATTCAATCTTTAATATCAAAAATTTAAAAGGGGAAAGTAGATTTCCTATCCCAGTAGAATTTTTCTATAAATAATGAAATATTTTTAATCCACTATGGGAAGAGATAATAAACTCCTTAGTTTATGTTTTAGAAAATGTAATAGCTATAAAGACAAATTGTCTATATTTAAAAAAATCTATAATATCTTATTTATTAGGTTATTATAAATTATAGAATTTTGCTATAAATAATGAAGTCTCTTCAATCAACTATAAAAAGAATTGTAGACTTCTTAGGCTATAAACAAACTGACATACATAAAGATGACTCATTTTTATTTGCAGAATAATCTATACTATATTTAAAAAGATGAAATTATTTTAAAAATACCATTTAACAAATTCTGTAATAAATGAACATCGTGTCTTTAATTCTATCGTGACATTTCAGTACTTTGCATTTATCAAAATCAGAGTCTGTAAGTAAATAAAAGAACCACCCCACATGGACCTGCCTACCCTAATTTCAATGACCATATACATTTAAATTAATTACAAATCAGTCCCTATCCCTAAAATTATTTTTCAGTGTACAGGGTGTTTCACGCAACTTAACACACGATTTTTCTTCAATCAAAGTTTCCAAATAGAAGACCTGTCTTCTTAAAAGAACTATCTTATTTGAATCTACCTACTCGACTTTGAATAACCATACGCAATAAAATTAGTCACAAATCAGTTTCTAATTCCAAAACTATTCCTCAATGTATAGGGTGTTTCAGACAACCTAGCACATGATTTTTCAGCAACCAAGGTTTCCAAGTATAAACCTCATTTTTCTGAAAGAACTACCTCATCTGGACTTACCTATCTTAATTTTAATAATCATATTCTTCAACAACCATAACCAATAAAATTACCCATAAGTCAATCTCTAATATCAAAATTATTTCTTATTGTACAGAATGTTCTACACAACCTAGCACATGATTTTTCACCAATCAAATTTTCCAAGTATAAATCCCATCTTCCTAAAAGAACTACCCCACCTGGACCTATCTACTTTAATTTCAATAACCATGCCCTTCAACAATCATAGGTAATAAAATTACCCATAAGTCAGTCTCTAATCTCAAAATTATTTCTTATTGTATAGAGTGTTCTACACAACCTAGCACATGATTTTTCACCAATTAAAGCCTTCAATTGTAAATCCCATTTTCCTAAAAGAACTACCCCACCTGGACCTATCTACCTCAACTTCAATAACCATGCCCTTCAAAATTACCCATAAATCAGCCTCTAATTTCAAAATTATTTCCTATTGTATTAGAGTGTTTCACACAACCTAGTACATGATTTTTCACCAATCAAATTTTCCAAGTATAAATCCCATCTTCCTAAAAGAACTACCCCACCTGGACCTATCTACCTTAATTTCAATAACCATGCCTTTCAACAATCATAACCAATAAAATTACCCATAAGTCAGTCTCTAATATCAAAATTATTTCCTATTGTATATAGTGTTCCACACAACCTAGCACATGATTTTTCACCAATCAAAGTCTTCAAATATAAATCCCATCTTCCTAAAACAACTACCCCATCCGGATTTACCTATCTGTACCTTTTGCACTCGAGAGGCGCCTTTCAGTCGCCATTTGATAAAATTTCGAGGCTCGATATTAATTAATACATCAAATTTAAAACAACGTAACAATATCCGAGGTATCGAAATTAAATAATTGTACCTGTTAATTATTATACGATTTCTTATTTACTGCTAAAAAAATATCATCAGCCATAGAGCAGAAAATTTTTCAACTCGTATCCTTCTTTAGCTGAAAAATCGTCGATCGCAAAGGGTTAATTTCAGTAACCATACCCTTCAACAACCATAACCAATAAACTTATCCACAAATCAGTCAGTAACCCCAAATTATTGCTCAATGTATAAGGCGTTTCACGCAACTTGGCCCACGATTTTCCACCAATTTTCAGTCATCTAACATACCAGCGTGCCTCCCAAAGAATTACAGCGATCGCTTAGACTATCCTTTTGAAATAACACTAAGATCAAAGTGGCCGGGAAAAACGTTCACCTCTAAAAACGTTTGTCCAGGTCCCGCTGTCTGTTCATCATTTGGCCGTTCTCCGTACCGGTTTTTTCCCCTTTCCGCCTCGCAGAAACGAGCGAAACGTCCCGGTAGCACTTTGCCTACCATCCCGGTGGTTCCCCTTTTCACATCCCGCGCAATTTCCAAGCACACTTGTCTACGCGGTGTCGACAGCGGCGCCGTGGATAGGAACCGGGTAAATGGAGGAAGGTTCTGGATACAACGCTGGCACAAAGAGACATCTGAAATTTCTGCACTCACACGGGAATGCGAGGGTGAGGGGAGAGGGAATTAATGGCGTGTGCACCCTGGATAAAGTGCCCCTGTGCGGCTGCTGAAAGGCGCGCTTACCCTGCAACCGCGTAGGTGCAGCGCAGAGGATTCTAGATGAGGAGGAAACAGAAATAGAGGGCTGGAAGAAAGAGGGTCGAGACTACGGGACTGTGGAGGGTTAGCGAGTCAGGACGTAACTGCGTTTAGTAAACACGGGGTAAGTTACGCCGGCGTGAGGCAAACGACTCCTCCCGTGACAAAACAAAGTTTGATACCCGCGGAGTTGCGTTGCCTCCTGGACTATCCCTCTGGCTCTCCTTCTCTCTCCGTCTCCTGAACCCCTGCTAAGAGCCCTCAGACGCGGCTGAAACTCCGGCGAGGTTGTTTACCCGCAAAAGCAATTACGCGTCGTCATCGCTCGATTTCGTCCTGCCTGCCAGTTCCTACTGTTGCGTCGTGAATGATAGCGGGGTCAAGATCCATCATCCCCTCTGTCATTATCCGATTCGAAATAAATTCATTTTCCGTGAAGAAAGTGTTACACCTATTTCACGTTGCTCGCTACTTTAATGGTAGTTTCATTTGCAGTGTACACTTTCAACTTATTTGTTCGGGTACTCGGGTAACGTACTTTGCGAGATGTAGTAGCGAATCGGCTATTGTCAATAGAAACAAATTATAAATCGATCAATATTTTCTAGGAGCAAATGGAAAAGTTATTTTGGGGAGCAAAGTTAACCCTTTGCGCTCGAGAGGCGCCCTTCAGTCGCCATTTGATAAAATTTCGAAGCTGAATATTCGTAAATATGTGAAATGTCAGATAATGTAACGGTGTATGAGGTATCGAAATCAAATAATTCTACGTGTTAATTATCATATGATTTCTTATTCACTGCTTAGAAAAATATCGTCAGCTTTGTAACAGAAAATCTTTGAACTCCTATCCTTCTTTGGCGAAAAAATCGACGAGTGCAAAGGGTTAAGTTGCGTGGTCCTGACAGGGAGATGAAGAGTAGGTTAACCCTTCCGCTACTACGGGTGACCACAGTCACCAGCCACGGGACCTCATCTACACACGACGGGTGACTATAGTCACCGATTACAAAAATTGAGTAAAAAATTAAGACAAGTGCTACCGTTCCTCTCAGCTCTCTTCGCAAAGAATTGCAAGCTCTATCGCGATGGTCAGTTTTTCCTTTTCTTTTTTTCTTCGAAAGATTTGCGTCAAAAGACCGAATGCTAAAGACTGCATGATCGTAATGTTGCCATCTTTGACACCGCGCTGCGTTCTACGGAAGAGACTTCGCGACGATGCTCGCCGTAGCGAAATGGTTAAGAAAAGCATAAAAGCATGGTCCTCGACGACCAAAACAGAGTCCTTAGAAATCAATTGTGACCAGCACGAGCGTGAGTCTCTCGGTGTTGGAAAGAGAGTTAAATTAGAGTACGTCTTTGCGCGTTTTCGTTTCGTTATCTTGGTGTTCTTTTCCTAAGTCAAATTAGTTTTATGAGTTTTGAGTTTGCGTTATTCTGTTCTTGTCGTTTTGTCAATTTTTGCTGTCTCGAAACCAATTTTCGCCATTCTACGATATTTTTCAATGAAACTGGATTCTTTAGAATTACGTTTAGCCTTATAGGTCTGGAGCTTAGCTATTTCCGAGTGAAACTGGGCTCTTGAGAATTATTTTAGGGTGACTCTCTAGTCTGGAGCCTTAGCTATTTATGAGCGAAACTGGATTCTTCAGGATTACATCTGGGGTGACTATAGTTTGGGATCTTGGCTGTTTGTTTAAATGAAATTGAATTCTCGAAGATTACATCAGGGATTTGATCGAGTGATCTAGATCTGGACATTTGACTCCTTCAGTTTCGTTATCTGCCATTCTCGAGCCTCGATTCTGGAAACTGTCATAAATTCAGAGTTTTCTAAGGATGGGGAACACTATTGTAGAGATTGGGGCTGGTGGTGGTAAATAGAATTATTTATTAATTAACCCTTTCGCTACCAGCGTCACATATATGTGACGACCTGATTTTCTTATGTGAGCCCGGCTTCACAAATATGTGACGGGTGTTCGTTATCCTTTTAATCAAATGTGTCACATATATGTGACGACTACCAAAGGAATTATCTATCTATAGCCCAGTGTCATTTATGTATGTCGGCTTGTAAAATTGGTAATTTCACTTAGTTAGAACGTTATAGATACATCCCACAAAAATAAATGACAATTGGTACCATATTTAAATAATAAGTCGTCTGTGGTGGTGGTTTTTCTCCTGAGGCTCTGGTAGGGAAAAGGTTAATAATAATGAATTAACTATATGCGAGTGACAATTAGACACACGAATCTATATCGACTCCAACTTACGACTACGCTCAACTCAACGACACAATGGCAACTCAGCCTGTTACAACTAATGGCTCACAACTGAAACACAATTTAGAACTGCTCTAAGGAACTGTCTCCAACGAACTGCCTCCTGATCACTGTGTTATGGTAAAATTCAATAGCGAGGTAAACTCCCCTGTGTCTGTCTTTTGTCACCAGTCTTACGACTTTTGACCTGCGTTGCCATAAACAGGCCAGTTCTAACCATTCGCCCGTTCAATAAAGATCTATACAGATCTATTCCTTTGCGTTATAACCCCTTTAACACACTGTTTCCTAAGAACTGTTTCTTAACCACCTTTGCCTTCTTTCATATCTTTCCCAACACGTATACGTTTTCCAAAAGCCTCCTCCAACATGACCAAATATGATAGTGCTAAGGGCTTGATCAACCTGGCCTTCGAACCCTCGGTGTCTTTCTAAGCTAAAGCTACCTGTACACGAGCTGGAAATCCTGCGATACTACACTATATACTGTAAATACCTTGACAGTCAGGTGGAAACTAGTGGGATCTCGTTATCAATAAATTCTTGCCTATCCGAGATATGTCTAGCATGACGAATCAACGTGTCTATTACCTTTTTAGATCTCAGTCTGAGCGTTAGATACACCTAAACGATTAGAACGAATACGTGGATCCGAGTGTACGAGTGACTAAGTGGACGAGTTTAGGATGAAGTGTCGGTGAAGAATGGTAAGTGGAATGAATCAGTTATGGAACTATCATGACCAAGTGCGAAATGTGATCGATCTGTGGTAGATATGGGACGAATGAGTCAATGGGTTAAGAAACGACACAGTTAGGCTATCGTGATATGGCTGCTGGACGGATCTTTGGTACATTACCTGTCTCCATTAATATCTAATTTAGGTCTTACGGTTCTTCGAAATTGCTCGGAGAAACGGTTATGATCGGTAGCTTGTAAAACGAATCGTAAAAATAATTTAGAGCTCTTGTCGCCTGTGGCTAGCGTTTAATCAGTCCAGGCTTATCAGCTTTTGACGGATCGTTGAATATTAAAACCGACAGGATTTCTCGCGAGATCTGTTATGGATCCTCGCCTCTTCTGGTTTATGTGAATATCTGATAGATAAATCAGAGTCTTCTCTGAAACGGGGTTCACGTACGAGTTCCTGTTAAGGGGTTCTAATACGAAGAAAGAGTAGCCAGTGGAAACGGTGGAAAAACTGTGTAGATGTTGACGGGACACAGTGGATAAAACTGAAAGCAGGCGAATCTAGGGGTGGGATATCCCTTGGTACGATATTCAAGGATATCGCAGAGCATTTGTAAATTGTTGTAGCTCAGACCAAGTTCTCACCCTCGCCAATAGATGGATTCCTACTTTAAGGAGGTTCGAGGACTTTCTCGCACGTCCTCAGTGAAGCCTTGACCTTCCTTAACCCATTTGCATCCAAGCGCGGAATATTCCGCGCGCCGCAACTGTCTATTATCACCAAGCGCGGAATATTCCGCGAGCCGTGACTGGCTATCACC
>NW_016910743.1:476560-563277 GCF_001483705.2 Eufriesea mexicana
TATCACCAAGCGCGGAATATTCCGCGAGCCGCGACTGACTATCACCAAGCGCGGAATATTCCGCGAGCCATGACAGTCTATTATCACCAAGCGCGGAATATTCCGCGAGCCGCGACTATCACCAAGTGCGGAATATTCCACGAGCCGCGAGTGTCTATTATCACCAAGCGCGGAATATTCCGCGAGCCCGCGACTCTACTACCATCAGCTGTCGAGAACGCTCGAAATGTCCTGGGTTTTCTTAACATGAAATCTGAACAGCGCGATCGCGCTGCTTGGGATTCGTCGACAGTGTTCTCTCAAAACCCTCTGGGACTCAAACGGATAATAAATCTCTGCCTTGGAGACAGAATATTTGGAAGTGGTATGTATCCCAAGCCAGATATCCACATTTCCTACAACGTGTTCCAGAAACCATTACTTCTTATAACAAAATAAAGTTTGATGTGGACGTCGTTGACTAAATGGCGCGCAAATATAGCGTGAAGGCAGGGGGTTTCCGATGGCCCCTCCAAATTTTATTCAATATTTTAAATTTGGCAGCGATAAACGCGTAGATATTATATGAAGAGTGTACCGGATCGAGAATATCCAGAAAGGAGTTTATATTTTGTTTAGCCAAGATATTAGCTGGAGAAGACAAGGAGAATATTCGTCAAAGATCAGACGCTTTGAAGATGCGACATTTAAGCCATTAACTGCCAAATTTCTTTTTTCGAAATTTTTGGCCGGATAAGTTATATATATGCGCAAAAGGTTGTATAACAGTATAATTATATTCAAATTATGTTTTGTTTCGAAGATATTTCATATTTTTGAAAAAGCCCCTAATAAAATCATTTCAATAAAAAACAAAGGACTGAGTAAGTAACAAATCGTTACTATAACCTCTAAATTACATATTTATGTACGGTATTTCATTATAATATAAAAACCGAACCAAAAATATAATGCTTCGAATATGACAATTCCGTTCCGTTCAACTTACACGCGAATTTCAAATTTGTTCGCTTGTTGTATAGAAACGAAGCATTGAATACACACTTTTTGCTGCATACAATATTGACTGATATATATAGAATAAAACTAAACTGTCAGGCGTACCAAATATATTTTTGGCGCCGAGTGGTGCACGTAAAATTCCAAAATCCCCAAATGGAGATCGTGGCAGCTAATAAAATATGCATACATTAGTGTGTAACTAGAAAATTACACAGGCCCACAGAGGGTTAATGGTGAATTGATAGGGATTGGTTGAAAATATCGGACGAATCGTGTCAGTTTGGCGTGACAGATTGTTTAATTATATTCTGTAGTGTAATTTCGAGTATCTAGATATCGTTACGTGTCGATTATGCTTCGATTTGTCTATCGCGCAGAGAGCATCAGCCATCAGATTTGGGACCTCCATTCTTGGAGAAGATTGACGTATCTATTTGCTATTCACGGGATCAACAATTATGCGCTGTCACATCGAACGTCTGCTGAAAATGGTCGGATCCTCTGGTAGTGACAGTGATAGTGTAACTAGTCTATCGCTTCATTGACGCATATTTAACCGAATTCGCTAGAGGATTATGCCGAATGAAGCGATATTAGTAAAATTGGCCTGTATGGGCTCATGATAGAATCGGGTACCCATATGGTATTCAATTTGCCGAAATTTAGAAACAGGAGGTAAATTATTAATGACGTTAAAACGACTTTATTTGGCAAAAATTGTATTTGTAGTATGTTCGAGGTATGGAATTTTGAAATTTCTTATTTAGATTTTGTTGCTCATGCAATTATGAAACTTTGTATTTTCTAAAAATTGTAGTAATCCGATTTAAGTTCTAAAATGTCAATTGTCACCTTCTTTTCGAATTTTATTTAATGTATCCTTGTAGAAATTTTATATTTTTGATGATTTGATTATGTCCACGTGTTCGAAATTTTTAATTATTCGGTTAAATTGTATTTATTACCTTATTATACAAATTTATGCTCTAAAATGTTTTTATTCCTTTTTCAATATTTCAATATTTATTATTCATATCTATTTCTGAAATTTATTAGCAATTAGTAATAGAAAAATATTTCTAAAACACCCCTAAATTTTCACTGGCTTTAAAAATTCGTGAAAAATAATTTATAAAGTAACAAATATTTCAACTAAAATATATTTAAATTCTTCAAAAATGAAATATTAAATTTGTAGTAAAATTTAATCGATTAAAATTTAATTTATCGTATAACATTAATCCCGAAATTCAAATATTTCTTAATCAAAATTCACTGAAATATTTAGGATTAAACGTAAGAATAAAACGTAAATAATTTCCCTGACAATTTACGGAAGAATAAATTTCAATTGCAACGAACTTGAAGAGTTAGTCAACCACGATCAGGAACTAGTAGTAACATTGTTTACAGCCAGCCATTGACTTGTCAACGTGTTCGTAATTGAGATCAACATTAAATCACGTAGTTGAACGCATTTCTGACAATCAGCGACTCATGCTGCATCGTATAGCATAATAGGTTTGCTTAATTGTCTTGTAATTCGGGTACACGCGAAGTGGTATCCAATCCGCGATTTCCTTTGCTACCAGAGGACTCTTTCGTAAATCGCAAAACTAGTTCGTGACAGTCTCTTTGTTCGCGTTCGGACGATTAATTATACACTCGTTCCGAGAATTTCGAGTGCTCAAACCAATCCGCATTCTCATTACGAGAGACCTATGCGATTCGGTTTACCGAAAGTCGTATAAATTAATTCCAGTGGCAACAAGCAATCGGGAATTCGCGGTTGTACATTGATAGGACGAATGGTACGCTCCATAGACTCATGATTCTCAATAAAATATTAACCATCGGTCGTAAAATCTAATTGTTAGTTACACGCGGATTATGACACGTGGAATATTGGGTATTCCGTGAAATATTCTGCTTTTTATACGAATCAATTGTAATAAATGTATTTTGTAGTACTCACGATGGTTTACCTACAATATTTATTATGCTTCCTTTTTCTTTTTTTCCTTTTTATTTTTATTTTTTATTTTGTGAAAAATCGGTAGCGAAATTTTATATATCATTTTTTTTTTGTGATGTTATAATATATTTTTCGAAGCGAGGTGAATAGCTGAGAAAAAGTAGTATGATATACTTGTCAAGAAAGAAAGCAGTTATTTGCAAATTTTTATGGTTTTTATTTTCTGAGATATGCAAATATTAAAATTAAAAATCGAATGAAGAGATATGTTGTAAATAAATGAATAATAGGTTTTCTCGAATATCTTGTATGAAACCTACGTTTAATTATAATTTATGTACCTGAGAATATGAAACATAGAAAAATTCAGTGATAAATGATTGCTTTGTTTCTTAATTTTGGTCAGTATACATGTATATATGATCTGATGTACATATTTGAAGTTTTAAGCAGTGAATTTTTTGAAGATAATTTTTGATATTTTATAAAAGCAAGAATATTTGTTTCAATGTACCATAAATTATTTGAAGATAGTAAGATGGTACACAATTTATGACTCTCATTGCTTCTTATAAGATTTAAATTATGGATCAATGTGTGATCATTAGTCAATTTAAAATACAAATTATAATAACAATTCTATATAAATTAGAAATATAGCAACAAGTCAATCAAAAATAAAAAAATTATAATAGTAAGGCAATATGAATTAAAAATATAATGATGATGACAAGTTAATCCAAGATTAAAATTGTAACAATAAGTCACTGTCAATTAAGAATATAATCATAAATCAGTACAAATGGGAATAATAATGACAAGTCAATCAAAAATAAAAATTGTAACAGTAAGTTACTCTAAATTAACAATATAGTTATAAATCAGTACAAATGTGAATAATAATGACAAGTCAATCTAAACTAGAAATTGTAACAGTAAGTCACTGTAAATTAAAAATCAGTACAAATGAGAATGATGACAGGTAAATCCAAAATAAAAATTGTAACAGTAAGTCACTGTAAATTAAAAATCAGTACAAATGATAATGATGACAGGTCAATCAAAAATAGAAATTGTAACAGTGAGTCACTGTAAATTAAAAATCAGTACATATGAGAATGATGACAGGTCAATCCAAACTAAAATTGTAATAGTGTAAGTCACTGTAAATTAAAAGTCAGTACAAATGATAATGTTGACAAGTCAATCTAAAATTAAACTTGTAACAGTAAGTCTCTGTAAATTAAAAATTAGGACAAATGAGAATGATGACAAGTCAATTAAAAAAAAAAAATTGTAACAGTAAGGCACTGTAAATTAAAAATCAGGACAAATGAGAATGATGACAAGTCAATAAAAAAAAAAATTGTATCATTAAGTCACTGTAAATTAAAAATCAGTGCAAACGAGAATAATGACAAATCAATCCAAACTAAAAATTGTAACAGTAAGTCACTGTAAATTAAAAAATCAGTACAAGTGAGAATGATGACAGGTCAATCGAAAATAAAAATGTTAACAATAAGTCACTGTCAATTAAAAATACATCGATAATTTTCCTCAAATGTAGCAGATAACGATAAGTGAATACAAAATACAGGCATCAAACATTCTTCTACGTCTCCCATCTTACCCCACGATTCCTAACCTCTTAAACGACAACCCTTTCGACCACCATCTCCCTTCCGTCTTTAAACGGTCTCTCATCCGGTTTAAATCCGTACACAAACGAATAGCTAAGCAGTGGATCTTGAAATTTCTGTCGGATCAAACGGAAATTCCGCACAGCGAGGTGTCGAGTAAGATTTAATCAGGGCAGTGGAGTTAAACGCGATTCGCGATGAGCGCGTTAATAGAGATCTCGCGTGGGCAATAGGATGCCAGTGTTGGCATATACCATCGATTTTCCCTTTTTCTTCGTTTCCCTTCTCGCTTTCTTCATTTTTTCCCCGCGGCTCGTGCCACGCCATGGGCGCTGGCCGGCGACTCGAAGGTGCACGGGGCCAGACGCCGCTAGATGGCGAGAAGAGGAGGCAGCGCCATCGCGGAAGCGTGCGTGAGCGGAGCGCATTTATTGCCGGCGTAAAGTAAAATTACCGCTGTAACTGCTGTTACCGCAGAAGCAGCTCGCTCTTTCTCCTTTCATCTGCCCGTTGGGCCGCGTGTAACGCGAAATTCCCATCGTTTTAGTGGCAACTGAAGCAGAGCCATTTTCGGTGTGTACCTGCGAGACTGCATAACGGGACCCAACGCAACAGCGTTTCCCCTCGCCTTTATCTTCCTGCACTCGGATCTTCGACTGAATTTTCGTACGATCCGCGTGCACCACGGCGTTCCAGCCTTTCGAACATAGCAGCAGGGGAAGGTCACGTACACGGTTAATTGCCCCAAGTCATTTTTACGCCCACGCCAAATGTTCTCCATTCGCCACTGCCTTCCAGCAGGTATATACTTCGTTATCGTGAGTATATTTTTAGCTACCTGATGCAGCATAGAGAAATTCTTTTCACGAGTGTTATTTGCATTTGACCATTCCGTTTGTTTAATTGTAGATGATCGTTCGAGGAGAATTGCACAGTAGGTTGTGGGAAAGGTTAGGGTTGGGATTGGGATTATGGTTAGGTTACGGTAAGAGTATTTTTAGTCATTTAATGGTGAATATAAACAACACGGAAGTTCAATATAACAGAATGCGTTGATGTTTTATGGAGTTTTATTTAGTTTTAGTATGTTTGAGACTGTTTGATTGGTGATGGATGCTTGAGGAAGGTCAGTATTAGCTTAGGACGAACAGTTTTAGGTATATGATGGATACTAGAAAGGATAAAAATGTTAAATATATTTATGAGTTTGATTTAGGCTTGGTGTGTTTGAGATTGATTGAAAATATTTGAAAGGAGTTGGCAGATGATTAGAGGACTAAGTTGGGTGTATTGTTATAAAGATAGGTACTGTTGAATCTTAATTTTGGAATATAATGTGGTTATAGTGTGGTTATAATGTAGTTATTGTGGTTATAATGTGTATACGAGAAGCATATGTTGGAGGTGAACAAACCTGATCAAACACAAAAGAAACAGAATGGAAACGAAGGATAGTGATTCTGTAATTATAGATGTCTATTGAATAGTTTATCAATAGAGATTTTATAAAGCATAATTTACCAAGAAATATTGAAAATTGAGTACCAAATTTGTTTAACCTAACTGAAATAGTTGGTAGAGATATAAATTTAAGAAATTTAATATTTACAATTTATGTCTTTCTGTTACATATTTATTTGACTAATTTATTAGTAAATAATAATTGAAATTTTAATGACGTTATTATCATTAATTTACCGACATAAAATTTAATAAATCTTATTTCAGTCACGAGTAATAAAATATAAGAGAAATCGAATTAAAATAAAATTGCAGCTTACGTTGTGCCACTTGTGGTAATTAATAAAAGTCAAATTAATCGAGTGACATTGCAATGCAGCAATCGATTTATTTCATTGTGAATATTGATGTGTAATTATTTAGCTGGTAATAATACATTAAATGCATACATTAAATGAAAAGAACTTCATTTTAATTATTTTATTTATTTCTAGAATTCTCGTAATAAATTTTACGTTGACTCGAGCTAAATTAGCTGATATATGTCATTCCATATGCACAGATTATTAATGATGTTAAAATTTATATTTTCTAAAAATTGTGACGTTCTCAATTTGCCAAAATTTGATTGAAATATTAACCTACTGAAAAGGATTATTTCATAATTATTTATTATTCTCTACATTTCTTATACCTCATCATCCATTACCCAATACCCATCTGCTTATCAGCACGAAATGTTCAAATCTTGTCCACGAAATTGGCACACTTAAGCTAAAAGTGCCAAGAAGCCTGAGAATTCATCGCTAATATGAGCAACAATAGCCACAGCTGTATTTGAATAAACACCTCTGCCTATCAACGCCAGTTCTTCATCACCCACTCGGCAAAATTGACCTGAAAGAGCGAGGAAGCCTGACAATTCATCACCAATACCAGCAACAAAAGCCACAGCTGTATCTGAATACACACCTCAGCCTATTAACACCAGATCCTCATCAGCCAATCAGCAAAATCAAACACAAAGTCTGAAGAAGCCTCACGATTCATCACCAATACGAGCAACAATAGCCACAGCTGTATTTGAACACCGATACAGGAACAATAGACCTAACATTCCGCAGTGCTAGCTTAAACAGCCAGCAACACCCACCTTGCCAGCCCATTTTCTATCTCTGAACAAATACAAAGACAAACGACTCTCCAGCCAGCAATTAAAGATCACGCAACCGATTGAATCACTCGATAACGAATCAGCCGATCCTCACGCGACCTCTCACCCAGTCTCATACATCCCTGAGACCAGAGTTCCTCGTAGTCCCTTTTTTCTCAGGCAGAAAAATTGCCCGCTGTTCCGCTGACCCAGCCAGATCGCCAGGCAGCTGGCCACGTTCGCGTGGGCGATTTTCCCGTTTTACATTTCTCTAACGCGAGTCGACTGTTATTCTTATCGCGCGATACCAAGGACCGCTGTGTGCCGGCGTGTTCCCGCGCAGAGCTGCCGGCGATAGAACTCCTACGGAGAGTTCGACGACTTCGTTATATGGCCTAGAGCAAGTTTGACTGTTACCAGCGGCTGCCGTGCCGCGTGCACTTTCGCGAAATTTCGCTTTCTTGGCGGGTACGAGCGTTCACCGACCGGCTGGCTACCGGACTCTCCTCGAGCGCTGGCAGACCGTGATAAAGCGACGAGCAGACGTTTCCTTGCGCGTGGCCTATTAATAAGCGGACGATTGCTCGGTTAGAAATTCGCTAGTCAGTGGGTGGAACTACTCTCAGCGGTTTCATACGTAGAGTGGTTGAAGTGATGATTGATAGAAGAGGATGAGCTGTTTCGCTTCGGCGGAGGAGTAATCTGTGTGGTGTCAGGTGACTGCGAGATGGCGTATGCGTGTGTGTTTTGTGCTTCAAGTTTGAAATCACTGCGTACCTTTTATGAATCATAAAAGGGTTGGAAATATAGAAATTAGGAAATTTAATTGAAAATATGCTAGTTTTGAAAAAATTAAATTTTATCGTTGTAGAAATTAGAGGAGAATTTTTAACTTGGGGAAAGTCTGCTTAGAATTTTGTATATTATGTTTTAATGATTATATTCGTTGATAAATTATTAACGTAAAATGAGGTTGGCAAAATTGATAATTATTTCGTTTATTTTTATGAAAACGTGTAATTAATTAAAAATATGTGGAGAAATATTTAAAAAATAATTCCCATTGTTATTGTTAGTATGTGGGTATTATTTGCTTAGGGTAACTCTAAAACAATGATGGCGAATTTTTTGAGCTCGGTGTGTCAAAATTTATAAGAAACCTAGCTTAACTTGGGTGGTATGTCACATCTAATAATATCCATAATTTTGCGAGATTTGTGGATCTATTAATATATATTTCAAAAAGAGATATATTCTTAATGTATTTATTTATTAAAAAAGTGAAAACACAGAATTTTTATTTGACATAGGTTCGTTATCACTGTTCTAGGATGTAGCCAGAGTGGAGTAATATTTTTCTAATCCTACCAATCGCAGGAAAATGTTAGAGATAAACGACTTCTGAGCATTAATTCTTTTAGATCTCCAATTTTCTATCAGCCAGACACACTCTTCAATAATATTTTCAAATTATGCCCTTAATCCAAGTCAAATAAGCTGAACGAACACATAACGTCACGAATAGTCTCAGATCACAAATTATATTGTCCCATAAATTTATTAAATATTTGCTTCATTTCGTATAACAACGTTACATCCCAAAATAAAATTCTTCCTCAGCTATACACCATCGAATCTTAAATCTTGGTATAAATAAAATTTCATCCGGTGTGTATTTTATTTCAATTTCATTAGGAACTGCATCACTGACAATACAAATTTTTACAAATATTTCTTGGTACTATAAAGGTAACATACTATCAAAAAATACATCAAGACTCATTATACTTTGCTATAGGTAATTAGAAATCCTAACTTGGAGAAATATTTATGACAGATTTCAAGAGGCAACGTGAATGAAGTAGATTATTATAATCTATATTACCTTTGTTTATTTATTAATGTTTATCAGACTGAAAAGTTTGTTAATATTATTTATATAAAAAGAAAGAAAGGAACGTAATCTATCGCAAAATTCTGACGCCACTCAGTGTCTAACCTAATAATTTAAAAAATAAATTTAAAACAATTCCACTTCATTTTAATATAAATAAATACAATACAAAACAAGCCACAAAATCATTTTTTAAAAATTGTTTACTTAGACTACACTTACAATAGTTCTGTTTCTAAATATTTAAAATTTCGCGCTTTGAATGTAACTTAAAATAATCAATTACAAGAAGCCTACAGACTTAATCCAACAATTCCAAAAATAATTCCATTCCAATCTATCAAAAATAACAACAACTCAAAAGAATGACAATGAAACTACTTCTCCCAAATTTTCACTTTGGACAATCTTCAAAATTAGTAGTATTTGAATATATTACAATTTTGAACAGTCATTTTCAACAAGCCATCAAACTCAATTCAACAATTCCAAAAATTATTCTATCCAATCTAACAAAATCAACAACAACTCAAAAGAATGACAATGAAACTACTTCTCTCAAATTCTTACTTTGCACAACTCTCATAATTACCAGTATTTGAATATATTATAATTTGAAAAAGCCATTCACAACAAGCCTACAAACTCAGTCAAACAATTCCAAAAATAATTCCATTCTAATTTAACAAAAATAACAACAACCCAAAACAATGACAATGATACTACTTCTTCTAAATTTTCACCTTGCAATTAACAAAATCAACAACAACTCAAAAGAATGACAATGAAACTACTTCTCTCAAATTTTTACTTTGCACAACTCTCATAATTACCAATATTTCAATATATTATAATTTGAGAAAGCCATTTACAATAAACCTACAAACTCAATCTAATAATTTCAAAAATAATTCCATTCCAATCTAACAAAAATAACAACTCAAAAAAATGATCATGAAACCACTTCTCCCAAATTTTCACTTTGCAGACCCTCGTAATTAGTAGCATTTGAATATACTACAATTCTAAAAAGCCTACAAATTCAGTCGAACAATTCCAAAAATAATTCCATTCCAATCTTACAAAAATAACAACAACTCAAAACAATGACAATGAAACTACTTCTCCCAAATTCTCATCTTGCACGATTCTCATAATTACCAGTATTTGAATATATTATAATTTGAAAAAGCAATTCACAACAAGCCTATAAACTCAGTCAAACAATTCCAAAAATAATTCCATTCCAATCTTACAAAAATAACAACAACCCAAAACAATGACAATGATACTACTTCTTCTAAATTTTCACCTTGCACGACTCTCATAATTACCAGTATTTGAATATATTATAGTTTGAAAAAGCCATTCAGAACAAGCCTACAAACTCAGTCAAACAATTCCAAAAATAATTCCATTCCAATATAACAAAAATAGCAACAACCCAAAACAATGACAATGATACTACTTCTCCTAAATTTTCACTTTGCACGACTCTCATAATTACCAGTATTTGAATATACTCAAATTTTGAAGAGCCATTTTCAACAAGCCTATAAACTCAATCTAACAATTCCAAAAATAATTCCATTCCAATCTAACAAAAATAACAACAACCCAAAACAATGACAATGAAACTACTTCTCCCAAATTTTCACTTTGCACGACTCTCATAATTACCAGTATTTGAATATATTATAATTTGAAAAAGCCATTCACAACAAGCCTACAAACTCAGTCAAACAATTACAAAAATAATTCCATCCAATCTAACAAAAACAACAACTCAAAAATATGATCATGAAACCACTTCTCCAAAATTTTCACCTTGGACAACTTTCAAAATTACTAGTATTTGAATATACTAAAATTTTGAAGAGCCATTTTCAACAAGCCTATAAACTGACTCTGCCAATTCCAAAAATAACTCCCTTCCGATCTAGCACAAGTAACAGCAGTCCAAAACAACGACCATGAAAGCACGTCTTTCAAATTTTCACCTTGGACGACCTCATAATTACCAGCATATGTACATACGTGCATGTACAGCTGTATACACCTGCCCGCATGAATGAAACGGTAGCCCAAAAGAGTATCGTATATCGAGCAGCCATAAAGGTCTCTCGGTAACGATGTAATTTAAGGCAGGCAAAAACTGGCTCCCGACCGATTTCGATTGCGATTCCGTACACCGACCGTGAGGAGCTACCCAAGGTGAAGTCAACGACCAGTACGAAAGAATGGGGCTACCCGTGAAACAACGAGGAAGAGGGAGCGAGCGAATGAGGCAAGTAACCGAAGCAGGAAGAAGAGGAGCAAGGAGAGAAGAGAAGGGAGAGAGAGAAGCAAGTGGAGGAAGGAACCAGACGGTCGGAGACTTTCCGTTAGCCCGTAATTTTCGGGACCCCGTGAGTCGCATTGGGTGGGTCAGGGGAAGATGGATGTTCCTTTTGGAACGGTCGCCCTGCGTTGTGCCACTTTGACGCGAGACCCACGAGCACGCGGCTGAAAAGCTGGGCCATTAGCGGCAGCCATTTGAATATTTGCAAAGCGTGGAAACCGAGCGCGAAGGTTAAAAAGATGTGTAATATACTGGCTGCCGTTGCCTCCACTCCAGCCTCTGAAACTGTCGCGTCGACTCCTTTACAGGGGGAGTAACGGGACCACCTGAGTAACATCCACTCGAAACTTCATTTTCGAGTTTCACTTAACTGTGACTGCCGCGTCCAACGAACGCAACGCTCGTTTGTAAATATTTGACATTTCGTCTTTAGTCGCTGGGCATCGCTCCGCCCCGGACAGTATTAATGCTCGCGTATACGTAAACGGTAATACGATTACCGTAAGGCAGTGATTCGGGCGTGTTCGCGACGCGGCCGACTGGCGGCGCTGCTGTCGCCCCGAGCATTGGCGCGGGAGCAGCGTTTTATAAATCTTTCATAATTCCAGACCGCTCCGCGTTTTCGAGTTCCTCGACTTTTATATCCCGCGCGTCGGTTTCATTGTGTGTGTTGCAACTGTGTTCGATGTGAACGGAGGTTGTGCGTTGGTAGATCGTTGAAGTTGATATTTTTGGGTGATTACTGTGGGAAGAAATGTGGAAAAAATATAGCGTTTAAAAAAATTTAGGCAATTATATTATTCTGTAGAAATATTATATACAGAAGGATTGTTGGGTCGAAGGATTATACAGAAGGAAATTTTGATTATTCTGATTTATTATTTATGCGATATTCGGTGCAAAGTGGGGTTGTATAATGGGTCGTTAAACCTTTATCAACTATAGTGCTATAAAATGAAAGATATAGGTATGTATAGTGCCATTCAAGAAGATACTGGTGAATTTATTTTCATGATGAATTGGCGAATGGAAGTTCAATAATTCTCAAAATAATCAATTTTGAAATAATCAATTTTCCATACAAAAAGAACTGTGAAAAGACAAGAATTTAAGTAACGAATGAAAAATATACGAGAAAATAAATATTAAATTAAGCAATAAAATTGAAAATAGTACTTTCGTATCGTTCCTATTTATAATTTACATAAACATTGTAGATATTCAATATTTCTAAATATCTGAAATATTCGCTAACACGTTGAATATAGATAATTTTGAATTTTAAAGTAATTGAATTACTATTACTGATATCACTTTGAGAAACGATGAAAATCTTTGAGAAGATAGGCAGAAAACGCGAGTCAGTTGTTCGTCGAGTGCCTGAACTTCGATCCTACGGGTACCATGCGCGGGTAAAATGAGTGCCATAACCTCGCAAAGTCATAGACCCCATCGCGTAACCTATTATCATCCGTAGCAATAATCTCTACGTGTTTTATCTTCCTATGTTCAAGCACATTTCTCCATTCTAATTACTAAATCCCATACGGATCCATTTCCGCGGGAAAGCATTCGTTCCAACGGTCTGTGTAAAAAGTACCTGCTTCCAACACACGGAAGAAATGTCGTAAACCATTCGCATACGAATCTAATTGCAATGGTAATTTGAAATTGAACGTCATGGAGCCTATGAAGTTGTTAGTCACGGTCCTTGAAGCTGTCCGGCTAGCTGGCCGCCTCCTTTTCTTCCCCTGCTCGTTATCCTCGAGTAGCAATTCGAGTGTCTTTAATTACGTGCCGGAAACCTGGCAACTGGCCTGATTGGAAGAAAATTTCACGTTTTAAGTTCGACGTAGCCGCGATGATTTACGCGCCACCTACGGGGCCATGAAAAGAATGCCCGCCGCCATATTGGATCGTTGTGCGCCGGTGCATCCACTCGCTCCTGTGCTACACGCGTAAATTACAACGGACAGTGTGAATTCGATACTTTCTAACTATCGTGCTGGACACGAAATATCTTATGGATTACCCGTGCTACAGCTCGCTTCCAAACTCTCGCGTCGTTTGTAATCCTCTTCGGTCGGCTGCCGCCTCCCGGAAGAGCCGCGGTGTACCTTCAGGCACTTCAATCCTATTCGTCCTTCCATCCCAGTGATTTGCAATTCGCGACACTTAACAGATCGGAAGAGCTCGATGTTATCAGGATTTTCGAGAAATCTCTGCCTAAGTCGTTTCGCGTCGTTTCACGTCGTTTTACGCGCAGATTCGTTTGGGAACGACAACTGGTTTTCGTGAACGAGCTGCGGGATTGGAATTTTTGTAACTGCGTGCTCGATCCTATGATCATATTTCACGATTCGTTTTTTATTTCTTTCCTTTTTTTTCGAGAGACTTTTTTGGAACAGAGAATGTACGTTTTTAAATTTCGTAGTGCAGTTTTGTAGTGACGCGTATGTGATCGTACGTCATGGTTATTTCTATGGTCGTAGGGAAAAAAGTATCACGTGTTTTCATTTTCGAGATATTGTTTAAAGCTTTGAGCATTTATAAATTTTATTAACATTCGATTGAATCGTATAAATTTTATTAAAGATGTGAGATTTCCTTTCGTTAATTTTTATTTTATAAGTTCATTAGTCACTTGTTTTGCAACTCCAATTAATGTATAAATTAGAATTTTTTGAAATTGTAAGCTACAGTGTCTCTTCTTACAGCATATGAGTTTATTTAAAAAATGATTTAAGTTAAATATTTTATTGAAATAATTTTTTCCTTTATTTTGTATTACATCTGTTTGCCTTAGAACGATTTAAACTTTACAAGGTTTTAAATTTACAAGATTGCAAAAATAAAACTATTATGTCCAGTTTATAGGTGTGATTACATTTCTTCATTTATTGAAACAGAAATTTTTTAATATTTTGAAACGCAACGTATGTTGGATGTCCCTAAATTCTCGCAAGAAGTAATTTTGATAGCAAACACAGGTTTTTAACACTTTGCACGCCATTTGATAAAATTTCGAACATCGATATTAATTAATAAGTTAAATTTAAGATAATGTAACGGTGTGAGAGGTATCAAAATCAAATAATTCTATGTGTTAATTATTATACATTTTTTATTTACTACTCAGAAAAATATCGTTAGGTCTATAGTAGAAAATCTTTGAACTCCTATCTTTTTTTAGCCAAAAAATCATCAAATGCAAAGGGTTAATTAAAAATTGTAAATATTGCTGAACAATGAATACGTGGCCTTCTTTTGTGTAGCGCTCCATTTTTAATAACCCTAAATTTCAGCTGTCACGCTGTCTTTTTGTCTTCGTTGGCAACACTTTACCGCACAAATGGCGCGAAATTCAAATCTTGAGCGAATTTATTATTACGACTTCGGTCACTCTCATAATCACTAACACGATATATTAATATGCACGTTCTGCAAATTCTGTTATTAATTATTAATAATATTTTAAAATTAAATAATTTTTCCCTTATTTTGTTGTTAATAATTAATAATATAATTTATAATAGAATTTATTAAGAATAAAATTACCTAACCTAACCTAACCAAAGTGGTACTGATTTATCATTACTTTCGTTAAATAGAGAGATCATATTCGACAATTTAAGAAAAATAATTAAAATAGAGTATAATGAAATAGTATAATAATATAGTACAAAGAATAAGAAAATATACTCTACTGGAGAACCCACTCAAAATATTTTTACCTAATATAGTGCTTTGATTGAAGATTTCCGAGCAAAATCCTTCTTTCATCCCATTCAACTGTCACTGCATATTTCGATATATTCAAATTCCATTTCCTGTGTATTAATTTTGTAACATTTCTTTTTATATTTTCTATGATTCTCGTATTTTTATATCTCTGATCTTTTAAATTTGTAAAGGAATTGAAAATTTTAGAATGAAGTTTTTGTTTCATTCATCTTGAATAAATTTCAATTCTACATGGATTGCATTAATTTAATATTTATCCGAGTATCTTGTGTCATCCTTCAATTTTTACGGTTTTATAAATTTCTTAAGGAACTTAGGTAAAAATTCGATGAATCGTAGATCAAAAACAAAATCCTTTATTTAATTTGAGAAAAATAATTAAAATAGAGTATAATAAAATAGTATAATAATATAGTACAAGGAATAAGAAAATATACTCTACTAGAGAACCCACTAAAAATATTTTCACCTAATATAGTGCTAATATAGTAGTTCGATACTCACTATGAATCGAATAAAACACTGGAATAATTTAAAAAAGAATTTCACAGGTAGCCTAACATATATAATAATATTGAACGCGCTATAATTGAAAACTCCTAACGTCTGCTTATTAAACATCTTTCATTTCCATTTCAAGAAATTTCACTCGATCCGTCTCTCAGTTCTCTGAAAAGCAGCTAGCAACGGTATTAATGTGAATCACGTATTTCCAGATATTTGATTCTATATTATCCATACTTCTTGCCCGATACTTCGGTTCCCGGGCGTTTAAGAGAAAAGTGTGGAAACTTTGCGCAGGACAAAAACGTATTCCAAGGAAGTACTTCATCGTATCAGCGTAACAGCTTTCAATCTGCTAAGCGTTCGAATTACGTTTCTTGCAGCTGGCTCGAGGAAGAATGTTTTCTGACATTTACGACGCCATCGAAGAACTTGGTTTTCGAAGTAAGCCCGTGTCCCATGGTTATAGGGAAAAACCGTGGATAATGCCGCGCAAGCTATTCGCCTGTTACGGTACATCTCGCGAAAATTCAAATTCCACTTCGTTTCTATTAATTTAATACTTTAATATTTTCTCGCCTTCTCCGACTTTCACCCCTTTGATTCCCTGAGCAATTTCCACGAGAAATTGAAGATTTCCGAGCGAAATCCTTCTTTCATCCCATTCAACTGTCACCGCATATTTCGATATATTCAAATTCCATTTCCTTTGTATTAATTTTGTAACATTTGTTTTTATGTTTTCTGTGATTCTCGTATTTTTATATCTATTTTTATATCTCGTATTTTTATATATTTTTAGAAAGTTCTACGTGGAATTGAAAATTTTCGAAGCTTTTTGTTTCATTCATCTTGAATAAATTTCAATTCTACATGGATTGCATTAATTTAATATTTATCCGAGTATCTTGTGTCATCCTTCAATTTTTATATTTTTGTAAATTTCTTAAGAAATTTAGATGAAAATTCGAAAAGTCGTAGACCAAAAGCATAATCCTTTGTTTAATTTAATATATATCTTGATATCTTCTATCAACCCTTATCTTTCACCCCCTTAGGTAGATTTTGTTTTTAATTATGGTATAATATATTTAACTAGGACAATAATTATATTTATTTTACCTTTTATTTTATAATTAATTCATCCCTGAATAAAATTAAATAAATTGTTTGAATTTAATCATAAATAATTTTAAGACAAGTTTGAAAAATTGCTAGGCTCATTCAAAATCTAACTTCGAGAAACTATATTGTCTTAACTAATTTTTATATATATCTTGTAAATCCAAATTTCATTTTCTTAATATGAATTTAACATTTATACTGTTTATAATACTTTCACTAAACTATTGTCCAAATTGAATCTACGTTTAATATTATTTCTCTTATTCCAAAATATCACATTACAAGCTTATCACAGCTCAGTCTTCGTCGCACTAATTTAATATTTATCTTAATATCTCGCATCGTCCTCGAACCGTCTCAGTCCTTCGATTTCTTAAGCAATTTGGTCGGAAAATGGAAAAATCGCGAGGGAAATCCTTTGTTCCATCGGCGTAATTAGAAATTCGTTTGGAGACGTTAATTGCTCTTTCGTTTCTCATTAAAACGAATATCAGAGTCGAAATTCATCGCGTTATCCACTTTTACGCGTTCCCTTCAAGCGCGAGGAATGAAGCAAATACAGGGAGGCGTGAAAATAAATATCGTCCCTTTCACCCCTTGTCACTAGTCTCTGTGAGCCCGTTACAAAATTCAATTTGACTTCCATCGAGCAGTTTTATCCTTCCATTAAACAAATTGAAAGCCAAATCACATCGCTGTGTTATAATACGTGTACGTTAGTGGAACGTGATTTGAGAATGAACTTCGAGCGGGAATTATCAGCACTGCTGATCGTTTGTTTAAAGAACCGGTAACCACGACGTGATTGATCGATTCGCGACGTTTGCGGTGGAGAATTTATCGCGTGGTATGGAGATGGATCGATGTGATACAAAAATTGATCATTCGGAATTTATTTAAATGGCGTTAAGATAGATGCAAGTTGACACTAGCGAAATTAGGTGTAAAAGAGGGTGAAATGAGGCAGAAAATTGGTATGTGACTAATACGTATGGTAATAACAGGATATTTAAAATTAAATTTTATAATTTTATATAATGAAATTAAAAAATAAATTAGAAATATGAGAAATTTGGAAAGATTTGAAATAATAATCTTAAACGAATTAGTGTTAAAAATTAATTTTCTTTCAATAATTTAAATAGATATTAAATAATTTCACAATTTTTAATTTTCAATAGCATGCTTTTAGCTAAAAATAAATAATTTTGTTGTAAATCTATTGAAACATAAAATAAATGATTTTAAAGCAATAGCATTAACAGCTAAATTAAAATATCTTATAATAATTCTATTCAAATGTTAATTCTGAGGAAATGTACAGTAAATAATTTTATAATGATTCCATTCAAATTTAAGATAAATAATAATTGTGTTAAGACATGGAATAAATAAATTTATGAGAATTTTGTTAGGATTAAAACTAGATGATCTCTCAATGATTTTACTAAAATAATTTTAATACACTTGGTATATTACATACGTATCTTAATAATTAATTTTCTCTTAATAATTTAAATAGATATTAAATAATTTTACAATTTTTAATTTTCAATAGTATGCTTTTAGCTGAAAATAAATAATTTTGTTGTAAATCTACTGAAACAAAATAAATGATTTTAAAGCAATAGCATTAACATCTAAATTAAAATATCTTATAATAATTCTATTCAAATGTTAATTCTAAAGAAATGTACAGTAAATAATTTTATAATGATTCCATTCAAATTTAAGATAAATAATAATTGTGTTAAGACATGGAATAAATAAATTTATGAGAATTTTGTTAGGATTAAAACTAGATGATCTCTCAATGATTTTACTAAAATAATTTTAATACACTTGGTATATTACATACGTATCTTCGTAGTTTATCTGTAGAAGGGATGAAAAAAAATGCGAGTAACATATCATGCAGATGATTATAGATTACCGACTTCGATCCTTAATATTAATCGTTCATACGATGGCCAGGATCGCTATCCACCTATAGAGATCGCCATTAATGTTATCACAGCCCTTTGTAACGAATTCCCGTAACTTGTAAATCACTAAATTCCCATACCCTGCGGCTATATAATCATGATAAAATACCGGAAAGATGTTCATTCTACGATAAAGGTCAAGACCAAGAAATTTCTATTACACTCCTTGGAAGAAAGCCACATATTCTACTAAGGATTTCTAATGCGTAATCCATGTTCAACGCGAAGCGAAACAACTACGTTGTAGATTATTCGATACGTGTCCAAGTTCCCAGAAAATCTTGCAGATCTCAGTGATATAAAAATTGCAAAAGTTCGTATTAACAGTTACTCATCGTCAGGCGCAAGTGCTGAAAGAAAGTCACCGTGCTAGTAGCTCGAGTCTACGCTGCTGCTGATTTGACGTTAAATTGATAAAGGTACAGGACGAGGATAATCACTTCTAGGGAGATATAAATCGTTCAATTCGTGAGAAGTAACGGGTTCATATTAATATTATGATCCGATACTAAAAATTTCGAAACTTGAGAAATTGTCGAATCGATCAGGTTAGGCTTCTGAGTATCCGAAGGTGTATCTGAAGGCATATCTAAAGTATCTGAAGCTGTGAATATCCTTTGAAGGTTAGCTCTCTATTCCCGGTTTATTGTGGCATCAATCACTGCGATGGGTCATTAATCATTCACAATTAGCTCAAGTTGTATAATTTTTGGAAAAGGTTGGTTTGTTTGAACAATTTTAGTTGTTGCATTATTCAACTTGGATACCTCAAAATTGTTTTCATAAAATAGAGATCGATATTAAATCAATGATTTAATAGTGAAAATTGGTCGTAATATTGGATTATGAAATTTTATTTTCCATATATCACACTATGGTGTATCATTTTTCTTAAAAAGAATTGAATCAAAGAATGAAGGATGAAAAATGAAAAATTGTCTTTCAACGTTAATAAATATGCAGAAACTATAATGAAATAGTCCAATTTGGATTTTTAATTAGAACAAAACGCTATCAGTTCTTGTAATTCTTCATTCTAACTCAAGAAACTCTAACCATAATCGTCCTCACAAATATACTCTCAATAGTATAAAAAAAAAATAATAAAAATAATAATCGTTAGTTTATTGTAGATAATAATAATAAAAAGAGTAAAAAAGAAAAAAAATGCTCCATCGTTAAAATAACTGGAATTAAGTTTTACGTTTTAAGTTTTAATTAATTTTAAAAATTAAGTCTTAAGTTTTAATCAATTTTAGAACTTAAAACGATATAATACACGTACCACTATGTACCATTTAACACACTGTGGTGTTCCATCGGGATCAAAATTATTACTACTCGAGATGATCGATATTCGTTGAAAATTCGACAGAAGCGAATGAAAATTCTCTCATGAAATTCATTGCTCGGGTTACCGCGGCGTACGCGACGCTGGAGGGGGTAAGAGTGGCGCGGTGGTGGGGAGAACAAGGTACGTTTCCATGGCTGAGAAGCGCGAGTGAAGTCCGGCACCTCGTTACGGGACTCTCGCCTCTCGATTACGCGAAGGAGATGTGAACAACCTTCGTTTATTGCAGCTGATGTAAATATTACATGCTTGTTAGCGGTAGATCGCGTACATGCAGTTGTACGGCGCGTTACATAGTACACATGGTCGAAGCCCGAAGGGAATTCCGTATGAGATGTCGATTCCATTCTTTCTGCTCGCATTACTGGAAAGATCGGTAACGATTGCAAATACTCGAAGTGTGATATCTTATTTCGAAATTACATTCTGTTACATCGTGTCGGGTCACGCGTCTGCGGCTACCGCGTGTTTGTAGGTTGGTTAGTTAAGGTCGAATGAGCGTGGGTGGGGGAAGGCTGGGACTGTAACAATGCGTCTTTAAACGCGTAGTATTCTTTTTGAGATGATTAGTATTATATACATAAGGTATCTAGGGTTAGTTTGTACGATTTTTATTGGGCAGTTTTATGAATGAATATAAAACAGAAAAATAGGATATAGGTTTATGAATATTATAAGTCAATATTGTTCTTTTTAACTAATATGTGAACAAATTGAACATAATCACGATGGAAATTTTGATTTATAGTTCACCACGTGTCTTCAATTTTTGTTGTCACCTTTTTATATAGCATTTATGGATTTTTGTGAGTTCAAATATTTTCAGTATTTTTGGCTGTTAGGAAAAATAAATTTTTGGACTTATTTGGAAAACTTTAGAACACTCGGTGTACTGTTATTTATATTAATGATAGGAAAAGAGTTTCTAACTAATTTTTTATTATAATAATATGGATCGAGTGAGAAATATTTATATTTTTGCATTAATTTTTTAATAAAATATGTATAGACTCCCTGTTTATCTGCAAAATGTACTATTTTAAACATTCACAAGTGAAAAATAGCCTGTCACTAATTTTCTATTAACATAGTAAATAGAAAATTGTAGATTATAGTTATACAAATGAAAAATCTTATATTTCTATTCCAGTTTCTCAATGAATTATTTATACACTTTTTGTTACATTTCATTACGACATTCTCGTGTTTTAATTTTCACCTCTGGTACAGTTTGTCTAATCTCATAAACATTAGGAATACGAAAAGAACTAATAACCCTAATTAATTTTCAATTAACATCGTCGACATTGTAGACTATAATCATGCCTGTGGAAAAGCCTTAAACAACGTACAATTTAATATCATTAAACTTCGGAAAAGATCTCAGCACACATATACATTGTAATGTAATTCGCTAACTCGCGGTTCCTCCATTGTAAATCTCCGTCTAAAGTATCTTCATAAATTAGCAACATTGATATCAGCGACTTTGGAAACATCAAAAGCACGGGAACGAGGCCGTAATTAGAGAAGTTGTATCGCCAAATGTAACGATCGTCAGTTATCTCGTGACTTTGATCCTTTATCTACATCTTTGCTTCCTGCCTGCTTTCGTATGCACGCACGGATCATTCTGACGCGAGTCAGACTTTTAAATTAATGCCTACCGTTACCCAGTAATACGTTCCAGCTACTTTTGATTCTGATTAACCACGCTTCCGGACATTGTTCTCCCAATTATCGCGATCGAACATGTCGCATTGCCGCGAAAGAACCGGGCTATCAGCATTTCGGCTATACAGGAAGCCTCAAACGCGTACCTCAGGGCATATAATTACTTAATTAATTCGACCGTCTTCCAAATCAGATAACCTTCTTCATAATACGTTCGTTATCTCGTGTATCTAACCTTCCTCTTTTCGGCGATTTTATTCTTCGCCGCGAATTACCGCGCTTCTCGTTATTTTGGTCCAATTAAGAACGCTTCCCGTGAGCCTGATCATTCCTATAAACGCAGGCTGCCACGTGATCGTCGAATATATATATTCCTTTATTCCGTTGCTCTTCGAAAAAATCGTCCACAGAGCTGTCGGATTCTACCTAGATGGCCGCACGAGGTGTCCTCTCCCGGGGACCGTAGATGGCGCCACTATAGCTCGTTGGCTATTCCATTAAAGTTGCTCATCAGAGTTATCATTTCCTTCGAGGAGCAAAAGTTCTCGAAATAAAGTCTCTTCGCCGGGTAGAAATTGCGGTTTAACTTTTAACAGGGGCTCCTTTTATTTCATTGGAATTTACAGCTCAGGCTAAATACGAGTAAACGATTCGCGAGCGCGTGCTTGAAACGGGAATATGAAGCTCCACTTCTGAGTTGGAACAAAAGTGGTTTAAACGCGTTCCGCAGTTACAGCTACTTTACCTTTGTGTAACCCGAATTATATCCTATATATTTTACTATCTGTGTCTCAGATTGTTCTATACTACAAGGTAGTTCGTCTAACGTATATTCTAATATAAATATTAAATAATTGCAATACACATACTGTTATAAAAATTACATTACGCTATAATAGCATTAAAATTCGTATGGTTTACTTTTTCGCTATCTGTACTTTATGTGCTACAAGATAATTACGTATTGCATCTAGAATCTATGTAATCTAATTTATATTCCAGATACTTCATGACGATTCGAATATCATATATCACAGTATAAATATTATATACTACATTTATGCTGCAATAGTACAACGCTATTTTATTATATTTCTACATTTTTCTAATCCTAATCCAACCTAACCTAAAATACGACAAAGCAACGTACTACATACTAAGAGCAAAGGAAAATTCGAACATCACAGAGTGTCGAATCCAATAGAACTACTACGCCATAGAAGTACTAAAGATTAGACTACCTCTAGGTTCGAGCAACTTTCGACAACGCACGCGTTACAAAAGCGACCTCCCGCCCGAGGTGGCCGGATAGAGAAGCTCGATGAAAACAAAGGGACAACCGGCGAGTCCCAGAAGCCTCGTCATACGGGGGGCGCAGTAGCGTTATCGCTGGCTGCCCCCTTGGAAACGGCGTAACTCTGATCCGTAGCAATTCCTTGAACAATCAACGGTATCGGAGATAATCACCAGGCAATGTTGAACCGGAACACCCTGTACTCTGGTCGATCGGCGATTTCGGGGAAGTCCAGTCGGTTCAAATACCGCTTCGGGGGCTGTTGCTACTTCCTGACCACGATACACGTATCAGAGATCGTCGATGAACGCCTCGAGGGTTGGCCAATTATTTTTGAACGAACGTGCCCGTTCATTTAACGTTTCGCGAGTCGATGCGTGCCTCGGATCGAAACGAACATCATTTCCTCGTCTAATTTCTCTTGCGGCCTTTTTTTCCCTCCTCGATCGAGACGCGTAACCGTTAGTCCTTTGGTAGAGGACTCGAGTCCCACGCGTGTGGCTGCGATGGAATTAGCTAATGCGATGTTCCAACACCCAGCATCGTTCTTTGCACCGTTAACCTCGTTGGGAAGGAGATTGAACGAGAGTACGTGCACGCATTCGCGATCGTTTTAGTTTATGCAAAGAGATCGTTACTTCTAGAGATTCCCTATTACTCATCTTTATCGCCGCTAGCTAGGTGGCGCTGCAGACTACTGGGCTACCGTTGCGATGATGAACGCAGTCTTAAGATTTCGAGTCGGGTATTGTTATTGATACTCTTATTCTTGGGTCGAAGTAGGGCTAGCATTGCTTGATTGGGCTTAGAATTTTCAACGAACCCGTGTTTACTTATGTGGGTTGATGAATTACCAATGGCGGCCTGTTGTGGCTACCCCGGTAAGCTTCTATTTGGAGTTATTACCTGTTCTGCATTTAACCATTAATTTTCTCGCGTCGATCGAGTCTTGATACGCGTGCAATTCGACTCGGATACATTTAGCCTCGAGGGGTTAAAAATTTTCCATTTGGCGAATTAAAATATTAATTATGATTCAACTACGAAGTCAATTTATGGGTTCTATTTTTGTGAAATGGGAGGATTTAATACAAAATAAATGCAAAATAGATTTCTTTCAATTTTAAATTTATCATGCTTCGTAAAAATAATTTTAGATCACTTTTAATTAAAGTAAATGGACGCAGAAATAAGTGAAAAATTCGTCTGTTTCAAATTTGTCTACTTTGGAAAGATAAATTTACGTTATTGTAAAATGAGTGAATGCAATGCACAGTGAATGAAAAATTCGGCTCGTTTAAATTTTTCGTTTACGATTGGACTACGTATCTTCAAGATTGCTTGCATTCATATGTGCATACATAAATTTACAGAATGTAATATGGTAATGCGCTAATAATGTAAGTTCGCAGAATTTGATAATGCAAATATGGTAATGCATAATGTGTAATGCAAGGATAATGTAAATACCTAATTAATTGGAAGGCCACGTCGAGTCACGATTGTGTTTAAATTGAAAAAAGCAGTCTGATTTCCAACAATAGTTCTTCTTAACCCTTTCAGATGTTATCCTTGCGTCGAAATTTTTTGTATCAAATTTTTATATGGCGAAACTCGTGATAAACGGAAGGCATGTACCTTTGTTTGAATTATTTATGATCCGCTGAATGTACTCCTTTTCTTCTGCGTATTCCATTGCAATTAACTACTGAATTTTAATTCTTCCGGAGATTACGTTGCTTCTTGTTCCAAGCAAGCCAGGATGTCGTTCAAAAGTGGTTGACATTAATCCTACTTTCTCGACTCGATCGGGATAGTACCGTATGACCTTACGAGGTTAGTGAAGACTTGTCGTATGCAAATTTTTCGCTTCAAAGTTGCAATTCACCGGTATATGCCTTTATCTTAGAAATTTATTCACGTCAATAGAGGATAACGCAGCGTCATGGAAATTCGTCTGTATACATTTTCCTGCATTCCTTCTCAAATCGTTCATGGGAAAATATTCGAGGGTCATTCAAGGGTAACCTTGAAAATTGTCAAATTTCCTCAACTTCTTCGGATATACTGAAAATTCTGAATTCTATACAGAGCTTGCAGTACATACTTTTTAAAATAACTCAATATTTTTATGGAAAATATTTTCGTTACTTTCTCCTTTCTTTTGTTTCTATCATTTAGTTTAATATTAAAAACACGGTAGTAAGGCGAAATACTGAACTACTAAGAGTTATTGTATAATTATTGTATAATTCTAATATACATATGTTTATTTACTTATTGCAATTTTTATTAATTATTACTATTTTAGAAATCTATGATTTAGCATATATTAATTGTTACTATATTTTTTTAATATCGCTTTTCAGAGAAAGATAAAGATATAGTGGTATATAACAATGGAGTACCATGTACTAAGTATATACTTGACATTCAAATTTCCCGCTAATTCCAAAATTTTCTAATTCGTATTAATTATAGTTTACATACGTTCTCTTAATTATTGCAATTTCTATTAATTACTACCACTTTCAGTATATATATACTAATTGTTAACACTAGAACTACCGATCTTTAATGGGTACCTAATTATAACGTGCACAGATTATACTAATTACATATATATGATTCAGCATATATATACTAATTGTTAACACTAGAACTACCGATCTTTAATGGGTACCTAATTATAATGTGCACAGATTATACTAATTTCAGCGATCCGACGAATTCGAGTGAATATATATTGTAATAATAAATAGTTCTTTCTTAATACTAGTTGATACCAATTTTATTCTTAAAACAGGTGTATATGTTCGGTGATTGCAAAAAGGAAAATTGTGGGACGAGTCATTTTCACTGGGTTGGTAGTTCTAAACCGATGAATACGAGTGAATATATTGATTACAGTTCTTTCTTAATACGAGCTGACACCAATTTTATTCTTAAAACAGGTGTATGTGTTCGGTGATTGCAAAAAGGAAAATTGTGGGACGAGTCATTTTCACTGGGTTGGTAGTTCTAATGTTAATATATTTTACTGAACTACTAAGAATTATTATATAATTATTTTATAATTATTGTATACATATGTTTATTTAATTATTGCAATTTCTATTAATTACTGCCATTTTAGAAGTCTATGATTTAGCATATATTAATTGTTACTATATTTTTTTAATATCGCTTCTCCGAGAAAGATGAAGATCATAAAAACATAATGGTACACGTGGAGTACCAAATACCAAGTGTATACTTGACATTGAAACTCCCCGCTAACTCTAAACTCTTCGAATCCGTATAATTTCTAGCCGAAAATGAGATCAAATTTCCCACGTCCCCATTCGAAGTTCGTCGCGACAAAAATAGCCGTAGTTCTTCCAACTCTAGATTCATCACCACAGCCACAACCTGTTCACTTGCCAACGGACAAAGTTCCCCGCGACAGTGGCCATTTAACATCCGATTAGAGCTCGCAGTCCCCTGCCCTCGCGCAGATATCGATCGGGAGAGGAAATACACCCGGTACAAATCGAAACGCCGACAGCCGCAGATCCAGCGAACCACGAACGAAATCCTTTATTCCGTTTCCGAGAAGCGCGCCAATACACGGTGAAACCACCTACGATTCACAGGGCTAACGGTGCCAACGGCAATTAATTTCGCTCGTCCACGTGGCACTCCCATTCTAGCCCGAAGTCTTCAATTACGTTCGCTGCGAACGGCGTGGTGGCGCTGCGGCGCGCGCTTTCGAAGGGAAAAACAGTGTGGCGCGCACACACGCACCGGTCCACGCGCATGCGCGAGGAGTGGGGGTAGGCAGCGATACGCGCGCCGCGTACGCGGCGGTCTCGTGTAAAACGGATGTTCATCTCCCAGAGCGCATAATTTTTCGAGGGAACCGACGGAGAACGGTTCGGGAGGGAGCGAGAGAGGATGTCGGGAAAGAACGTTGGCGAAGGTGGCGCGAGTGAGAAGAAAGGACGGGTGGGACAGGGGGAGGTTGATGAGACAGCTAGAGACGGAAGAGAGGTGTAAAAGAAGGGAAACTGGGAGAGTGCGGAGTCGATGAAGAGAGATGGAGGATGATTTGCGCTTGCATGAGAGCGGGGCCAGACTTCGGGCGGTCGGATAGGTGTACCCAGGGGGCTATTAACCGTTCGCAAACAATGATCTAGAAGCGGAAGTGGCTGCGTTCTCCCCGCCGCACGGTCTTATCAGAATTTCAGTCTAGGTAGGAGAAGGAGACAGACAACCGTGGAGCGGCGGCAGTGGGGGGAGTTGCAACTGAGAGATAAGGGTAACCAGGGGGAGTGTATTCTCTTTCGTGTGGCCTTCTAATTGAGCGGCTTGTACGACGAGTTGTGGCGCATCCGCGACGCTGCAATTCTGGCTTGGATGACGCGAATGCTGTGATTATCTCGTAATACGAGCGAGCCCAGCTCGATATGGTTAATCGATGTTCGAAGCAATCCTTTGCCTCCTCTCTGATCCCCAGCCTTTCGAGTAGTTAGGCTCTTCTGATGGCTTTGGGAGGTCGTTTGCTTAAAAATCACCATGCACGGTTTGCTGGCGAATTGGATGCCCGGAAATTATCTTAATCCTATTTGCTTATGAAGGTACAGATTATAATAAATTACAATCCCCCATTTTAATTTGGGGATCGACCTGCTAGGGAGTGGTTTGATTGATTGACGTGGAACTCGAGGGGGACGATGCGCAGTCAGAATATAAAATTTCCGCTTCCAGCAGTTTGCAGTCTGCAAGATATTAACCTTTTGCACTCTCAGTCACCGTTTTTTTTAATGCTACAACTTAAATAACGGATGATGATAATTATATTAAGAACATCCAAATAAAATTATTCTATTCGTTTTCCTTTTTTTTAATTTTTGCATAAAGAGTATCAGCGAGCTTATAAAAATCCAAGAAGAGCTTCGAATTGCATCTTCACAGCGAAGAAATCTTCGAGTCGAAATGGTTAATAGAAAATAATTTGGATAATGCTTGTTTAACCTAGAACCACCCCTCGAGGTCGTTCTTGAAACGAAATTCCTAATTTTGAATATTACATTGCAAAATAAACATTTTCCTTGGCTTTCTCGAACATTTCAATTTTATAACCTCAAAGTACGTACTTGTAGGTACTTCGATGCATTTTTATAGAATTCTCTGTGTGCTCGAAATGAGCGAAAGTCCAAAGTGCTATGAGAGAGTCTGAAGCAGTGTACTATTCCAGGTTGAAGTTCCGTGATTCGAAAAAACGTTCAATCTGAGAACCAATTACCTGGTTTTGATATAGATGGATTGTATCACGAGGAAAATGAAAAACGGTAAATTTAAAAGAATACAAATCTATGGTACCTACTTTGTATCTAGTGCAAGGCAAATGTGAGTACAGAGTGTTAAACGGAATTCATTTATGTCCCGATCTCGTTTCCAAGTTTGCATCGTCTTGGATATGAACTGACATAACAGAGATTGACTTAGAGACGTCAGGATTCATGAAACGCATGCACCCAGTCGCAAAGTGATCAAACGAGACATCAAACTGATTGGACTAACTAGTTCTTCGTCAAAGTTTGAAGGCTACCTGCGAGTAAAAGTGAAGAACCTGTTTCTCCCAGTCAGCCGGAGAAACAATGTTAACACCTGGTCACCTGATCCCCGGATGCCTAAGTGACTCCTGGAGTCAGAGTCCCCTTTGTGTCTATTAGAAGCAGGGTCTCAATGAAATTTTCTAATCTGTCGCTAAGTCTATGACCTGTCACGAGAGATAATTATCTCTGTCGATAGGAAGAAGCGTGATTACAAATTTGAACGATGTTGAATGAAATAACACAGCTGACGGGAAAGCTGCGTGGTAAAAAGCAGCTTTAGCGGAGTCGCGAAACTCCGTGAAAATTGAAGCGACAGCAGCGCCTGTTTGCGGGATCGTTGGCTTCTCCTTGCCGCAAGGTCGCGTTCAAACGCATTCCCATCATCTGTCTCGGATGTCAGAAGGTATGGAGAAGTACCTGTTTGAGCCATCAAGGGGATCACTGGTACGAAATCGCTGGCGCGTAAAGAGTCATCGACAACCGGCGCGTTTCATTTAGTTTTAGCTTAATCAGATCGGGCAGAAATCGAACTAACAATACATCTACGAATGCATAAAAATCGCGAAACCTGCGGCGGGGCTGCGCGCGTTTGATCAAATTACGGCCACGTTGAATCGGATCGTTGTGATCGTGCCTCGTAGTAACCGGTACGGAAATGAAGGGAATAACGTTGGATCAGAGAGGACAGGGCATGGAGAACGAGCAATCATTTTTTAGACAATGTTATTGCCGAGGACTGTAAACGAGGATGCACGGTTTATAGCATTTTGATACGGTTTTATGTTAGAATGCAGCGTGAGAGGATGCATAAGTACGCTATTATTGTGTCGTGTTTAGTTTCACGGTTTCACAGGAATTAGCATGCTTTGCGTGGAAATACGTGTATTTCTATAGAGGGAAGCTTCGTACGAGGTTTTCCTGCGAATTATTGCGTAATTTTATTTCGAAATTTCCTTATTTTTAATTTATATTTTGTCGCTGAACGTGTGTCGTAAAACGAGGAATGAGAATGATAAAATACAGGATATCTGAAGATGGATGGTATAATGGAGGTAGTATAATTATAGTAGAGACAAAACTAAGTCGAAAATGTGGAATAAAATTTTTTCGCGTAAAGCATCGTTTTCGAAAAAGTGGAGTTTGAAATTCCATGAACTAATTCTTGATCGAATAAGGCTCATATAATTCGGTTGAAAATTATTCTACGAGAAAAACTAAGTCTAAATACTGAAATACAATTTTTTCGTTTGGGGCTCTGTTTTTGAGAAAATCGGGTTTGAAAATTCGTGGAGATGGCGTGCACACTTTTCACTCGACTGAACGCATGCAGTATAGTTGTCGACAGATGTAAAAAGTTTATTCAACCGTTTTCGATTTATATATATATATGTATATAGAATAACTTTTTGCTCCCTTGCAAACAAACGAATTTTATTGGTCTATTTTTACCCATTTATATGTACAGGATAACCGTTTATTCGGTTATAGCATTTTAGTGTACAGTCAGAAATTAGCTGAATTGGTGCATATCCCACAAATTTTTCCACTGGATTTCCTCGAAAACGAAGCTTCGGACTAAAAAATGTTTGTCCACTTTTTCAATTTATTTTTATATATAGAATAATCCGTAGCTTCATTTTAACCTCCCTATACAGTCAGATATTAGCGCAGCGAATGCACACACTACAAATTTTTCTACTGGATTTCCTCGAAAACGAAACTTGAAATTAAAAACGTTATTCGACATTTTCGATTTGTTTTTGTGTATAGAATAATCTCTTACTTTATTTCAAACTCCATATGCAGTTAGATATTAGCCAATGCGTATCCCACGAATTTTTCCACGCGATTTTCTCGAAAACAAAACTTCAAATTAAAAATATTATTCGATATTTTCTATTTGTTTTTGTGTATAGAATAATCCCTAGCTTCATTTTAACCACCCTATACAGTCTGATATTAGCGCAGTTAATGCACACCCTACAAATTTTTCCACTGGATTTCCTCGAAAACGAAATTTGAAATTAAAAACGTTATTCGACATTTTCGATTTGTTTTTGTGTATGGAATAATCTCTTACTTTATTTCAAACTCCATATGCAGTTAGATATTAGCCAATGCATATCCCACGAATTTTTTCCCGTGATTTTTTCCGAAACGAAGCTTCGAGTTGAAAAATTTTATTTCACCTTTTCGATTTATTTTTACGCGTAGAATAATCTCTTACTTTATTTCAATCTCCCTACGCAGTAAGAAATTAGCGAATGCGTATCCCACTAATTTTTGCCTGCAATTTTCTCGTAAACGAAGCTTCGAGTTGAAAAATTTTATATCACTTTTCGATTTATTTTTACGCGTAGAATAATCTGCCGGGTCGTTTATATCACTTATGTAAAGCATCCCATCTACATATAAGGAACATCTCGAGACATTAAGACACTTTTATTCGTCTGTAGGATATTAATGCTGGAAGTTTCCGCATATTCCTCAAGACGAATTGGAGATTTTGAAAAAAGGCTACTCCGCAGCGAATCGAATTTAAATACCGAATGCCATTTCCTTTTCTCGTTTTCGACGTCTGCTGGACAAAAACCGTTCGACTGGTAATCGCGATCGGGTTAATTCGTTACTTTCTCACGTCTTAATGAGAGGTTTTCTTGCCAAGGGGTTTTACGACTCTTTAGTAGCCCGTAACCGAATGAACACGGCCACTTCCTTCCGCAGGAACGGGTTCGAGGTGGTGCAGAAAATTCGCGAGGTAAGAATATTATTCGGATTTCGCTCGGAGCTGAATCCTTTTACGTATGTAACGCATATGGCTGTACCGTTATAACAGCGAGGCGGTTATAATCCTCTCAGCTGGCTCGTGACGCTCGATTCCAAGGGTAAAGGAGTATCTTTACATTTCATCGGCTATCTTTTCTCGGAAGCTGTGTGTTTCAAGAAGACCGCGTTTCAGCAACAAACGACACCTCGATCAACTTTATTTTACCTCCCTCTTTTCCGTCCCCTTCGTTCTTCGCGCAATTCGATTCGACTGCACCTCGCGATGCATCTAAACGTTACTAACCCTCGTTTCATCCTTCACACGCACACATTCTCACCCGTACATGTGCTTGACGATACATTAACCCAGTTAGAAGGAAAAAAACGGACGCAACTTCAACTACTTAACGCAAAGTACATCGAATGCGAACATACAGGGACTCTAGGCTGTTCGAACACATGTTTCATGCTTATTGCTGAAACATAAGTGCACCCTAGTCGGTTCCCAAGCGAGTTATCGCATATCGTGTATACTTTCCGTTGCTACCAAACAATCTGTACCTGGCTTGTTCACAGGAATGCGAACATATCATTAGGCTCGCGGCGTTAAAACGATTAATTGGCAGTATTCGTTTCCTCATTAAGAGCGAGCAAGTCGAAAGATCTGCCGTTTTAATCGTACACCGGCATTCATTTTGCGGAATCAAATGCGCGCCTTTCCAACGCTAATGTCTTCTGCCCAACATGCACGCGTTGCTTTGTGTGCAAATCGGTCCGCGCGTTTGGGTCCTGCGGAGGTTATTGAAAAAATTGGAAATGAAAGATTCGGAGCGAAAGAAAATTTCGAAGGAAAAGGAATTGGCGAACGTAATTGCTCTAATTATTATTAATTGCTCATCGCGTTCAACGTTTTTGCGAGGTTCCCGTCTCTTCTTGTTAATTAAATAATTCTTTTAGGTCTGTTAGACGTCCTGCTAACTCAGCCATTTGCACTCTTCAAGGTTTATACAGTGCTCGTTCAATTTCTGCGAGTTTTTCCATAGACTGGATGCTCGATTAGGATTTTATGATCGAATATTGGGATTGTTATTGTCGCAACGGTGAAACGCGACGCGAAATTGGGAGAAAAATGGCGGAGCGGTTGCGAGCGACCTCTGCTCGTCACGTGGTCTCGAGTCGCAGCGAAATAATCCGATGGAAAATGAAATAAGACGTAGAAGGTTGAGAAAATGCGACGATTGTGCATTGTTATTCGGTTCGACGTCGCTTGTCTATTCCGTGGAAGATAAAATGCGAGATATCGTGTTTTATGGATACGTCTGATCGAATATATCTAAATATTCTATAAGACAGATGTTTGCGCTCGGAGAGGAGCTTTTGAGATGCTGGACCGTTTCAAGGGAAATTGCGGTTTTCAGTGGTGTAATATTTTAAACTTCGCGTATTGTACATTTTGAAATTTACCTTTATCGCACGATATATCGTTTTATTCTCTCGCGCTTATGTTTCTCTTTTCCTCTCTCGTTCGGTTGATATGCAGATATGCTGGTATACAGATGTAAAGCATGATAGCAGTGATGGAAGAAATTCGCACATGGGTTCCTCGAGACGAGCTCAAAGCAAAATTTAATATGTAATTATCTGCGTAATGCAGTTACAGTTTATTATAGCAATCAACTTTTTGCAACAGAACTTTAATAATATTTTACCATTTCATTTCGTAATATTTATTTATATTTATTTCGCAGTGTCTCGAATGATGTTTCAAATACCTTTACATATATTTTCGATGTTTATTCCTTTCGAGTTTTCGTACTACTATTAGATTGGTAGGATTACTATATTACAGTATCATACATATGTGTATTATTCATATTAGGCTTAGTATAATATATAGTATATTAATATTAATTTTACGTCATACTGTTATTATTTTTAGATTTTTATAATGATACGTCCAAATAGAGAATTTTAATGGTTTCTATACGCAATTTAAAAATTTTCTCAAACAAATTCATGTAGTGCTTTCGCGAAAGTGACACGAATGACGGATTAAAATTAATCCTATCGCATAATCTGCTCGCAGTAAAAGGACTTCGCTCTAATCGAATCTGTATAATATCCTCGTGAAAGTGTCGCAAATCACGGATAAATATAAATCCGCGTTACCTCGAAATTCTCACCCCCCGGAATGCACGTGCGAACGCAATTGGTAGCCAAGATGTACGTTAGCACGACACGTCGATACTCTCGAAATGAATTCGACGTTAATCCAAATCCGGTGTAAATCAACGGCTAATGTAGAACGATAAAAGCGACGGTAGGCCAATGAACATTAAATTAGAAAGCTGGCCGTGTAGCGCGGATTGACCGACGAAAATAGCTTTTTCATTTACCGTTCGTCTAATTAACCAGTAAATTTCGATCGATCGAACGCAAAACGAGTCGGAGTGATCGCGTGTCTTCGGTTACGCGCCACGAAGTAATTTACTGCATCGTATATCTCATGAAAGTCAAAGCATCGTATCCGAGTTGACAAGCATATATCGTTCGTGCTTTAATTGACACGTTAATTTCCTACCTGTGGATCGTAACCCTAATTACGACATGCGGTAAAAAATACAGGCCAGAAACCGGCGAAAGAAACCTCGACCGTACGGCACCACTTAATTACTTCCGGCGACGCGAGCCAGGGGATGAAAACCGGACGATCGCGTCGACGTTGATGTACGGAATGTTTCTTGAGAGTACGCGTCGTGCCCTTTCGGAATAATTCCTTTTTGCCCGCTAGAGTGACGAAAATACGAAGAGTAGCGTAATTGGTGGATGCACTGTTTGGTAAATGGCTTCGGGGTGGGGACAAGGTGAAGCAGTTTTATGGCTCTTAATACGTTTTTGCCACGCGTGCTTGCTAATGTCAAGTCACTCGCATGCACGTGTTTTTCTTGCACGGGCAAAATGTTGAATCGCGATTGGATACCGATGGTATTTAACCGTGAGCATTCGGATGTATACACACGTATCGAGGAAAAATAAGAAACGAAATAATCATGTGTAAAATGATCGCTTCTGTGTGTTCCCTAACTTCTGAGATTCAAGTGACGAAATTGAAAATAGAACGATGGAAGAATATCTCGTATTTTTCCTAGCAAAATGTTTTAAACCGAACTCGACGAAAAAGAGAAGTTTAAATTGGTTTTTCTTTCGTTTTTACTAAGTATCGTATGGATTTTATGGTTATATTGTATAATTTAATATCTAAAAGGTTAATTTTGGATATTTTTGTATTATTGTATTTTGCTGAGAATTTTTTGTCAAAAGTATATCAATGAACGGAGAATTGTTTAAAAATATTTTTAATTTTAATTTTTGTTTATCAAAAGATGAAGAATGCACTATTTTGTGAATTACCTTGTGCCAGTATTTCTAGGTGTGTATTATATTATTTAATTATTCGAGTTTTGAACCGAACTCGACGAAAAACAGAAGTTTAAATTGTTTTTCTTTTGTTTTTACTAAATATCGTATCGATTTTATGGTTATATTGTATAATGCAATATCTAAAATGTTAATTTCGGATAATTTCGTGTTATTGTAATTTTTTGTCAAAAGTATATCAATGAACGGAGGATTGTTTAAAAATATTTTTAATTTTAATTTTTGTTTATCAAAAGATGAAGAATGCACTATTTCGTGAATTATCTTGTGCCAGTATTTGTAGGTGTGTATTATTTAATTATTCGAATTTTGAACCGAACTCGACGAAAAACAGAAGTTTAAATTGTTTTTCTTTTGTTTTTACTAAATATCGTATCGATTTTATGGTTATATTGTATAATTCAATATCTAAAATGTTAATTTTGGATAATTTCGTGTTATTGTATTTTTTTGCTGAGAATTTTTTGTCCAAAGTATATCAATGAACAGAGGATTGTTTAAAAATATTTTTAATTTTTGTTTATCAAAAGATGAAGAATGCATTATTTTGTGAATTACCTTGTGTCAGTATTTGTAGGCGTGTATTATATTGTCTAATTATTGGAGTATTTTTGTTAGTGATACAGTTATTTTGGTGTTTAAATCGAACGTAATATAATATATTTTAATTTCCGATAACTATATATTTTGTATTATTATCGTGGAAAAGAAGCTTATGATAATCGAATTGTAATAATTGTAACTCAATGTAGATTTTAATATATAAATTTTCGATATATTTTATTTATTCGTAATGAAGTTTCATCTTCCAAATCTGTTGAAAACTACTATAAATGCTATTTAATTTTAAATAATTTATAACAGCTGACGATCTATATAAATATATATTATTTAAAAGCAACTTGACTCACGTTTCATCTCGTTTCCCCAATATTGCTTAAAAAATAATCGAATGAACGAAAAATATTTCAAATCTTGTTATGTAATCTGAATTTGATAATAAATCAACAGACTCCTCGCAATTTTGCAATATTTAAAAAAAGAAATTCATGATCAAGATATTTGTCTTTTCATAAGAACTTTAAAACTCATCAGAGCAGTAATATCCAGTATAAAAATTCGCGGTGAAAAAATTTTCAAACGAATAACAATACGTATTTTAAACTTTCATATGAAATTATAGCAATAATCAATCTTAATCGAAAGCACAGCATCGCGTTTTAATTGACTCTCTATTTTTAATTTTGTTATTACCGTTTATATCTGTTAATTACCGTAACAGACAACTGAATCGCAAGTTAATTGTCATTTACAAATATCCCGGAATATGATTTTCAATATTCCCATCCACCGAGCAAATAGCAGAATTCATTTTCTTCGAGGATGAAGAATTAAAACAAATACCGAACGAGGAACGAAAACGGCACAATATAAATCCTATACGGTTCACGGAGCGTCTTCCATTATAGTTACACGATGATTTGTGCCTTGAAATCTGCCACGGAACATCCTGTACGGCTAGCCCCTAGGTACGCGTCCCTAACTTTCGTGAAAAATATCTTTAGCGTTTCATTATCCTCGCCAGCAACTCGTCTAGCTCACAGGCAAATGCCTTATCTCCGGAAACTAGTTCAATTACTCAACAGTGCCGAAAGAGGATCTCTGCAACATGATTGCAGATTATGTCACTGCTAAGTTTCTCAATGTTCCGGGCGTGGAGCAAAACTTCACTCACGGATACATATATACCGGCTGAAGGACGGCCAACCAGAAGTATATCTATCGTTCGTTCCAGGCTATCGAGGATTCATTTTATGCTCCGATGACAGCTAGTAGCACACGTTCCCCGCATACACGTCTAATTTCAAAGCAGCTGTAACTCGCTGTGCTAGGCAGGGATTACCATAATTCCCTATACGTTCGACGCAACATTTGGAAAGTCGGTTGCTTCGTGAGCCAAAGTGACGCTCTGCAGATGGACTGTGCGCTGACTAGTGCCTGTCCTGGTTAGCTATTCGTGTCGATGCTCCAAGTTAAACTTCCTATGACGAGATCGAAAGTGTCATTTGCTGTCTGCGAGATTACTAGCAGGAAGAGCCTTTCATCCTTTTACTTTTCCAGTCTCCTGGATAGCTCGAGATAAAAGCTGCTTTTGAAAACAAAAGTGATCCTGAAAGTTAACCATTTATCAAGATTTGGTCGCGTGTGTTAGCGTACGAAGATGTACAAACTATGAACGTTTTCAGATTTGTGTTCATTGGAAGAATGGTTGTCTAGAAGTAGACAACTTTGACTTTGACTCCTCGAGATTGACAAGAATATTTTCACTGATTTCGAAGAGGCTACGTTAGAAAGCAAATTCATTGGAAGAATGGTTGTCTAGAAGTAGCCTTTGACTCCTCGAGATTGACAAGAATATTTTCACTGATTTCGAAGAGGCTACGTTAGAAAGCAAGAGTTATTTAGCTCGACAATTGTCTCTTTTGCCAAAATTGACAGCAAGTGGAAGAATTTGTGAGCAACGAGAAGAAATCTTGATAGATTTGTGAGAAATAACTTGCTGCTCTTTGAAAATTTTAGATTCGCATCAAGTAGGCTCCAATAGAAAGGAAAAACGATCTAACGATTTCTTTCCTCTGAAAATGAGAAATGTTGAGTGCAATGAAAAGATATTTTCACAAATTTGAATTCGTCATTGAAATATATTCCCACTCTGAGACTTTTAGCCTCCTCTCGAGTAGACATTTTTGGAAAAGGAAAGTGGTTCTGTGTTCAATTTTCTTCCTGTCAGTATTTGAAAACGAAGAGACTTAAATATCCTCACAGATTTTTATTCACCGTCAAAAATTATGCCTAGAAGTAGCCTTTTGATCTATCAGATTTTTAGCCTCGTCTGCAGTAGACAATATTTGACATGAAAAATAGTTTAACAATCTTCTCTTCTGTCAGAATTATGAAAATGGATGATCCTGGGAACAACAAGAAGATATTTTCGTAGATTTATATCCATCGACACAATTTTTCCCTGAAAATAGCATTTTGCTCCCTAAAACGTCTAACCTCGTCTCGACTATGCACAATTCTAATAGAAAAGTGACTGTGTTTGACAATTCTGTTCGATGAAAAATTAAAAATAAACGGATATAACGGGGAAGCTATTTTGACGACGTTCAAAAATCGACTATTTCATATATCCGATTACACCCCAACGAATAAAGCCTCTGTCACTGACGTCCAAAGCCAATCGGAGGTTCAGCCATTTAATTTCTCGCTGTCAGCGTTAGGAATACCATCGGTGTGTGCAAAAAAATTAACAACCGCATAATGTTAACAAACGACAGTTACCGTCGGATTCCCTTTGAATGAAACAAGTTTCCAAATAAATTAACGGCGAGAACCTGTTGTATCATTTTCAATCATGTCACTCTTGTTAGATGCTCTCGCGGTTCTAAGGTCACATCGGGCTTGCATCCGGTCAAGGACGATAAGATTGATTTCACCAGTCTTTACGAACTGTACGGAGCCATCGAAGGAAACTAGTCTTGTTCGCAATTTACATGGCTTGTTAGCCTGGGCGCTAATGTTACGTGGCGTGGAGCCTCGTGCTAGATGGATTTTTTCCCACCACTCTGCCTCCCGAGAAAGTAATATCGAAGTACTCGTTAATATTTTATTGATGCACTCTCGAACAGGCCGGTGCATCATTCTAAATTTCCACGATGAAGATTTATCTGCAGCCTCGCCATCTCGCTACCCGAGGCTCGTCCAGCCTCGGGAATCGAACAGCACTTCCGGTCAGTGGATCGTTCCGGTAACGTACGCGGATTGTGAACCGTTCCAGCCAACTTCCGTCTAATGACAAACTTCGTCGATAGCCTGTTAACCTCCAGACGATGATCCCGGAATACCATCCCCATTCTTCCACTCCGCTCGATTAGCCCAGGAATCGTAACGTTCCCAGGACTAAGACGATTTTTCCCTTCGTTAAAGTTGAATTCCATTAAATTTTCCAGCGCTCGAGATCGCTCGAGAGCATCTTGTATCTGTGCAGGCTAAGTCTAGCGGAAGAGGGTCATCCCTGAGTCGCGATAAGAGGTTTATCGAGCAATAACGCAATGATCTCTTCCCGTTACCTCGTTAACAGGAGCCTAACGTAGCAGCCTGAGCTATATTTTTCTATTCCCACTCGATTGGCCAGGGAATCCAGACGAATCTACCGGTATTATTTATCAGCGAGCAATTTCGGTTTAACCGTGTTCCCCGATACCGACTGACCAGCTATGATCGCGAAATATCAGGCTAGAAACGCGAGAGAGAGATTTTTCCAAGTTCACGACTGGCAAGGAGTAACTCGTATACGATTTGCCTCGAGACGATAAACAAAAACGTCTGACTGTGTGTCTCTCGTGTATCGAAGGATGGAATCGGAACACCAGTATCGCGACAGGCACGAGGATTCTGGATTCTCCGCTGGATCGGTGAACGACGATAAGACGGCTTTATCGTTTAATCGTTGCCTAAGTTTGACTGGGGAAATCGGACGAAGGATTCCTCTTTCTTATAGTTTACGAGCTGTCTTGTTGGCGGAATCGACAGAGTCGCTGGCTACCGGGAGAGGGCACAGGGACTCGATAACGATGAGCATTATCGATAACAGTTATCTCGGGAACGGTGTACGGACAGCGTTCGCTTGGTTTCCGCCCGCGCTCAATTAACCAGGTTGCTCGAACGGAAAAGGTAGCTTTAAATTCGTCATAGCTGTTTAGCCCTGCTTTTCGCCAAGTGAATTTTCTCATTCGTTAAACGCGCGACCCGCGTTTGGATTGGGCACAGGGCAGCCGCCCTCGAGGTGTATCACTGGACTGACGTACGAAGCGCACATTGTCGAGAGCGTTTCACGGTCTGGCTGGTTGAATTTTGTACGGCTACTTAGGACACGCTATCCCCTGGCTATTATGAAACAATATACGCGTTGGATTCCGCTGCGCGTCGTTTAGAGGATCACGGCTCGCTCCTGGAGCATCGCGCTACCTGGCAAACCGAGACGCGGGAGCAGAGACAGCTACCGCTAGCTGTCAAAAAGTTTCAGTTTAATACGACGTGTAATCGCGAGGAAGTATTGATAGCGACCGTAAATCTAGCTCGAGGTAATTATCTCCGCCGGTCTTAAAAGGTGACTTTCCTGATGAAGACGGTGGCTAAGCCATTCAGCGCGGCTGCTTCTTTCCTCGTATTTAATTAACGACCGAATTAACGGCTGGCATGTCACGCACAGAGGTGCGAAATGATGTAGCCACCGCTGAAGGATGATAAGATTGATTCGCCTATCCCTTAAGCCTCTTGTAAAACCATTGAAGGGCTTTAAGTAATCAATATCGCACGAAAACGGGGGGATAGGGTAAGGTGAATCTCATTACCCTCTGCCAGGCTAAGGCCATTGTGCAGCTGAACTTCATTATCCGGACTAATTATTTCAAAGTTAGTCGAACAGTTCGCCACAATGTAATGGCGAAGGGGAAACGGGTCTTAGTGCCGCGGAGGTTTGCAGCTAGGCCAAAAAGGAGCAAGCAAGGTGGAAAGAGAGACGACGCGGGAGAGAGATAGAGAGAGAGCGTAATATCGCTGGGTATAAGGCTCTTGCCTTTGTTACCATTCATTAAGGTAATTACAAGAGCCGATTTTCTCGCAAATAGCTCGGCACACAGGCCAGGAATGGCGTGTACAGGTGTAGGTGCGCGAGATCGCGACTATCGTATGGAGGACGCGTGCTGGCCCAGAGACATTCTGCTGCCCCGTAACAGCCAATCGATGATACGTTTTCACCCGTGTGTGGGATAGCTATCAGGATGTTGGAAGAAAAGTCTCGGTACCGGCGGACAGGGTGTACGACGTAAAGGATCATCCGTCAAAATGATAGAAGCGAGGCACGTCTAGCTGTAGAAAAACGATGGAGCAACCACCCTTTTACGGTTAGAAACGAATCACCGGCACCTCCTAACAAACTGCTGCGAGGGACTCTCTTTTTGCCTGCCCCTCGAATGCTTCGCTACCCAATCGGACAGGCTGAACGACACCTAGTCAACGCGGTGCTTTCTTTCGCGTCCACGATGTCACAACAGGCTAATGCGCTTTTTGATCGAAGCGCCGAGGGAACAGGTCTCGCCGGTATGCGTGTGCGCGGGTACGGGGCACTGTCTTGCGAGGCCGGTACGTACGCACTTCCGTTCCTCGCAGCGATCAATTATCCGCGAGTCCGTGGCGCGTGGAGGCATCGAGAGGACCGAAAATTCTCTCGAGTGGGCGAAATCATCGAGGTGGAAAATTGTTTTGCCGCTATTCGCGATACGCAGAGCGGATAGGTATAACCGTCGCGGATGGGACTTATCGATTTTATTGAGAATACAGCGACGGGATACGATCCGAGGGGATAGATACCTCTCGTCCAGCGGCCGACGAGACGTGAAAACGCGAAATGGAAAAATTTGAGGCCGGGACCAGGTTGGCCCGACGACCTGCCACGGTGTAGTAGAGTTTCGCGTTTAATTGAAAAAAAGAGGACAAGCGGGCGGAAGCCTCTCTGGAAAGGATCCGATTTGGAATTTCTCTGGCACCCGATAGCATCCGGCAGCATCGAATCGCTTCGATTCGTCGGTCTCTTGGTCGTGATCGCTCCGGGGGAGGTGTGTTTCGCGTCGCGACGATCTACGAGGAGGTGCTCGTCGCGCGACAAACCGTCACAGCTCTCACGGGAATTTTCAATCCACGCTTCTTTCGTCCCCGAGTGCCAGATAAATCACCGTTTTTATTCGCACTGCCGGCTCGTTCGAGGGGACCAGATTCGATTCGACCCGATTCGACTCGCGCTCTCATCAAACGAAATTAAACCACCGATCACGGGGCTCTCTTGCTCCGGTGGTGTACCCTGCCCTCGCGATCCAACGCATCCGTGATGGTGACTGATCACGAGACGGTAACGAACACGTAAAATAGCCTGATAACCCGGGCTAGGTGGGATTTAAACGTCAGCTTGTGTGTCATTGGTGAGAAATTACGTACCTGGTCGACTGACGTTGGCCGGGACGTTGGCTGATGGAACCAGGGTAGATGGACGACAAGACGTGGTGGATCTCGCACGCAAGATAGACTGTCGTAGCACTCGATGCTTTCTCTCTATCTGTCTACCTCTCTCTCTCTCTCTCTTTCTCTTTCTCTTTCTCTTTCTCGCTCTCCCTCGCGTGCCCTTGGACTTGAGCCCCGTTCACGGCCACAACCAACACAGAAATGCTGGGATTGCAAGGCGTGCGGCCACTTTTCCTGCCGGTACCACCAGGTGGGGGGATGTGCCCGGTTGCTGTTGGCAGGTGGAATGCTCAACATCACCGCAACGTACTCACGAATTATTAGTGCGACGGGACGTTCTGGAAAGGGAGAAGGAGAAGAGGAGATGGTGGTGTGTTTGCTGGCCTAGTAGAGGGGGCAGAAGAAGCGGTACCCTGGAGGGGATACCAAGGGAGGAAGGCCCCCGCGATTCGGACGACTCGACGTGTGATTTCAAGTACGTTCACCGGCTCTGCGCTTCCGCGCTTTCGCGGAATGAACCTTTTGGGTTCCTGGCCTTGCCCCCTCCTTTCCCGCCGTTTTAAGGTCTTTGGACGGTCAATGTTCCCCGTGGTCCCTCGCGTGCCACGTAACATCGACTTACCCCGTTCCGGGCCCTAATTATTCCTCTCCGTGGACCATTCCCTCCGCAACTTCTCCAACCATCCCGAGCTCCCCCTTTCCTCGCCGTTGCAAGAATCGAAGCGTTTCACGCGGCCTTTTATTTTTCATCCATCGCCTTTTCCTTTCAGCGAGGTTAAAGATAGTTCTCCGCGATTCAATCTCCTTCGCGCGGTTACCAATTACACACCGAGTTAGCGTAAACATCTGTTATAATGAAAAATCATTTTCTTTGCTCGAAACTTCACTGCTTTCCCGGAACACTCGCCGAGGGTACCGGCGTGGCGTATACCAGTGCCAAGGAATTATAATTGATTTCTGTCGAAATCGTTTATGCGTCCAGTTTTTCGGATCTGGTTCACTACAGGGCCCGTTGCAAATGCTCGTCGATAATTTCAGACGTGTCGCGCACTGACTCGCGATCTTTCGAGCAGCTGACTGGTAGCGTTATTGAAACCATTCGAAATAACAGCATCGTGTGCTTCCTCTTCCTTCTCTACATCGTTACACCTGGATTTCGAATTTACTTTCAACCAGTGCTCGTTGCCGTTAGCTTATCGCGCGTTTTACCTAAATGCTTCATAGACTTTGGAATAAGTAATAACCAGATAGTACGGTACTCGAGGAACAAGATGAATGATTCTCCGTAGTTTTCTAATTACAGTTTGCAACGTAATCCTCGTGTACAGTTTTCAGATGCTTTTATGAAAATAATTTCGGTTCAGTCTCGAATAACTTCTCTATTCTTTTTTCCTGTGAATTTGTTGTTACATAGTATTATATTTTGTATCGATTTATACTTTTTTTCTTGCTTATTTGTCAGTTTTGTAGGCTCTCGCGTGTGATATGAAAATTTGCATTCTCGGAGTTCTATGTTGAAAATTAATAGGAAAATGTGAGGTTTAGGAGTCGTTGGTAAAATTTTGTATTTCATATATGGTTTTTGATATTTCTGGGATGATGAGAGTAATGATGAAGATTCCAATAAATTTTGAATAACTTCCTTTTGATTTTTCCTGCTAAATCTGCTATTCTATAGTCTTCTAGTTCGTAATAATTTATTTATTTTTCTTATTTGCCTGACAGGTTTTCAATCTCTCGTATATGATATAAAAGTTAGAAAAATTATTGGTGGATTGTCACATTTACAAATCGGTGAAATTTGGTACTTGATGCACAGTTTATGATATTATTGCTACAGTGAGACTGATTATGAAGATTCGAATAAATTTCGAATAACTTCCTTTTGATTTCTCCCGCCAAATCTGCTATTGTATAGTTTTCTAATTCGTACTAATTTATTTATTTTTCCTATTTGTCTGACATTTTTTCAATTACTCGTATATAACATTAAAGTTAAAAAAATTAATGGCGAAATGTCACATTGACGAATCGGTAAAATTTGGTATTTGATATACAATTTATGAAATTTTTGCGACGATGAGACTGATCATGAAAGTTCCAATGAATCTAGAATAACTTTCTTCTTCTTTTTCCCGCCAAATCTGCTATTGTATAGTCTTCTAATTCGTACTAATTTATTTATTTTTCTTATTTGTCTGGCAGGTTTTCAATCTCTCGTATATAACATTAAAGTTAGGAAAATTAATGGTGAAATGTCACCTTTATGAATGAGTAAAATTTGGTATTTGGTGTAGAGTTTATGGTATTTTTACGTCCATGAGACTGATCATGGAAGTTCCAATGAATCTAGAATAATTTCCTTTCTCTTTTTCCCGCTAAATCTACTGTTGTATAGTCTTCCAATTCGAACTAATTTATTTCCTTTTCTTATTTGTCAGCCAGTTTTTCAATTTCTCGTATATAACATAAAAGTTAGAAAAATTAATGGTAAAATGTCACCTTTATGAATGAGTAAAATTTGGTATTTGGTGTAGAGTTTATGGTATTTTTACGTCGATGAGACTGATCATGAAAGTTCCAATGAATCTAGAATAATTTCCTTTCTCTTTTTCCCGCCAAATCTACTGTTGTATAGTCTTCCAATGCGAACTAATTTATTTCCTTTTCTTACTTGTCAGCCAGTTTTTCAATTTCTCGTATACGACATAAAAGTTAGAAAAATTAATGGTAAAATGTCACATTCTCGAGTCGGTAAAATTTGGTATTTGATGTACAATTTATGAAATTTTTGCGACGCCGAGACTGATCATCGATGTTCCAAAATCCGTGAGCTTTGTCACACGCGGTCGTGCATCATCGGAATCCTTGCAATTGATATGCAGAGGACGCTCTCCTTCGAATTTTTGCCGCAGCAGTTCCAATTCCTCGATGTACGTGTCTGCGTGACTGTGCAATGTTTCACACGCGTGTGCGTGGCGTTTCATTGCTATTGAAAAATTCGAGATGTAAATTCCTCGTTAATCCCATCATGCGCGTGAGATTTGTTCTGTCCTGTGCGGAGAAGCTGACTGAGCCTGGAACTAACTGATACTTATCAACCTACTGCTTCCCATGGTCAATATTTGCATGTGCTAGCCATTCTTCGTCTCCTTTGATAACCCTGTTTAGGAATGGATCGTTCTTCTGTCACTGGAGAAAATTGGTGGCAAACGAGCGTAGTCTACTGCATTTTCTTCCGAGTGCACGAGGGACTTGTACTCCTAGCTTGCTGCTTTTGTTTGTTCTCTGAATGATGATTATCCAGAAATGGGACGACTGTCTATCATCGAAGTGGATTAGGTTAGAACGATACGTAGTCTGATGTATCATTTTTTCCGAATTAATGAGAAACCCATAGGCACTCCCAGTTTCTCGGCTCTGCTACTTTACTTTTTAACGAAAGCTGCTCAGAAATGCCTATCTTTGCTACTGAATAATGATGACGAAAAATACGTATCCTGTCTTTTTACTTATCGATAAGATATTCCATTGATTCCAATGACAGCAACTTACTGACTTTGCCATTTTTCTCAACGATTTTCTTCTGAAACCAAGCGAGATTAGAATTAGAAGATCAAAAGAGAAATTAATCGTTTGACACCAACCGAGTCTTTGCTGTTTTCCAAAAGTGCCAAGGAATGCTTTTGTGCTTGTTTTATTCCCAGGTCAAAAACAGGCTCATACCTATTTTCACTGTTACATCTCAATTACAACTGACCTATGCCCAATCTCTCTGGTTTGTTCTTTCTACTTTCATACATTACACGAACACACACAATTCACACAACACCTCGGTCATTACACGCATACTCATTTGAGGATAGATTTGATACCGAGAATGGCACAAGTAACAAACGTTACAGGATTTTAATGATTTTTTCGATATCTCGTTATTTTAATAATCCTTCTATGTAAAAGATGTGAACAGTACAATAATATATTTAATCTAAGTATGTATATTTAAATATGATAATACAAATTAATTTTTCTTTCTATTACAGGTAAGTTGCAGTGATCTGACATTTTTGAAGACGAAGTAGTGAGTAAATCTATTTTTTAATTCTTCAATGACTCTGTGTCATAAAGTAATAACATTAAATTCGTAAATTTATAAATATTTTCGCTGCGCTAAAATAACTTCGTAACAAGAAACAATTTTGATATAAGGAACGCCATTAAAACTGCTAAATCATTTTAATACTCTTCAACGTAGTATTTAAATAATTAAATTAAAATAGTCCTTAAACTTCATCTGTTATTGATATTTCATCTGGTGGATGAAATGTCAATAGCAATAAGAACAATTCTTTATTTAATTACAAAAATGATGAAACACAAATGTTAAGTATAAATGTAATTAATTTCTCGCAATCAAATGCTCGCGCCTATTTTCACTATTAGAACTCAATTACAACTGACCTATACTCAATCTCTCTGATTTTTTCTTTCTACTTTCATACATTACACGCCCATACACAATTCACACAACACCTCGATCATTACACGCATACTCATTTATCACGAAAACCTGAATCCATTAGATATTGGCATCCCATGCATACTTGTCCCACACATCCCTTTCTTACAGACATCGCTCCTTTATTGTATCAACGCGTATATATTCAAAATCTATGTTAACCGTTACCACAATGTTATCTATCTATTAGACGATATAAGATATTTATTTTGACCATTTTTGTATTTTTATAGAACTTTCTACTATTAAATAGTTGTTATATCTCAGTGAGTTTGGTATTGGATCTGGTATTACATGCTTCAGGTTGTCTAAGAGCAAAAATAAAACCACTTCTTTCGATAATTTTTACATTTCGATATAATTATTCGATATTAAAAAGTCGAGATTAAACTCTATGAACGTAAAATTTAGGTATCACAGACTTCACACAGAATTCAATTAAAATCACGTTGGAACGCGAACTAACATCCACTGAACGTTACTTATTATTACCACAGGAGAAGCATTGGAAGAAACATATACTTTATAATATACATATAATATATATATCGTAGTTATTTTACTATTAGAACCCACAATCCCAATTTATTATTGGAAGTCATTCCTTCGAATGACGAAGCCAGTGGGACCATTGCGTCCCCAAAGTACCTGCTAATTTATTCGTATCTCGTTATTTATCACGCATTGCATTCACCAATCTGCTGGAAGTGGCATCGTTAAAACGAGACGATCAACGTAGCCTGGATTCGCATTCCAGGCTCAGTGTACCCGAATTAAAGCAATCCAATTCTGTGCCACCCTATCTGTTATTATATCACTATCATACACATTACCATATTTCTTTTTTTTTCGTTCTCTTAGTATTCGTGGTTACTCCATTCTCTTGTTTGGACCCGACGTGTATCACACAGATTGAATGCGCACTTTCGTGTTTTCGCTATTTTTAGTTCGAAGTCGCACTTGGAGCACGATGTTTAGCTTGAGACTGCTGGCGAGAAAATGACGGACATTTGCTCAGTGCAGAAATACGGAAAAAGAAAAATTCGCCTGGATGAGCCATGTGGATTCTTCCAAATGGGCGAATTTTCTTCAGCGACAAAGTTATTTATAGTTCCACTGCGCGGTTCGTTTATTCCCCGCTACAATTATTTAGAATTATTGGTACCAGTTTTAACGAGCGTGCAACGAGTTCATCGTTTCGTGGCAAGGTCCACTGCAGAGATAGTCCCATAACGTGTAGCGTAGGTCGTGATTGATTTGTTACATTGTAGTACCCTTTGATCTTCTGTAATCGTTCCAGTTTTCCCGGATCGGCTGAAAGCTAGGAAGTTGATCCCATCAGGTTTACAGCTGCTTCAAGATTAACTTCGTATGTGTTACGCCGCGTATTTGCATCACTCGATGATCAACGACTCGTGAAGTATAAGAAGTTGATACATATTTGCTAAGCGAGTTTAAAGCGAGAGTCGCATAGGAAGACTGGTATGTCCGATAAAATCGTTAATTCGAGGAAATTGAGGATAAAGATGGATTTTATGGGAAAACCTATATACTTATAAACGTTAGGGTACATGTGCATCTCGAGCATCGTTTCTTTTAATTATCTTCTCTTTTTGAAAAAATATCGCTACTTATGCTACTTTTGCCTTGGGTCCTTTAACTCATTCTAATTGCTAAGTAATAATTATAGTCTTCCAGTTTTAATTTGCTTCTTTTCTTCTTTTTTTAATTGCAACCCGCCTCGGGTTAGCCCATATTAAGCGTTCGTTGTTTCTCGTTTTGCATATCTTTTGCCAGCGTTCGAGACTGCGAAATGGAACGAATTTGCTTGTTTAACGATACTGATTTTTCAAATAATATTCCGTACGTCTTATGTCGTTATAATAGCATTAATAATTATGTTTACAGACGTTACAGTAATTTTTTTAAGCAAATAAATATGTGCACCTATATTCCTCCTGTGTCGAACGAACAATTATGACAATCGTTTGTGAAATTTTTAGATATACTAATCTTGAAGCGAATAACTTAAATGTAATTATTATTTAATTTTATATTTCCAATTTTAAATATATTTACATTCAATAATACTATTAAATAATATATTGTAATTTGATTATTAATATTATAATACGTTAGGTTAATTATAGTTTCTCATTTTTAATTTATCCTTTTGATCGTGTTAATTTGTGGAATATTTTGCATAATTATTACAGTAATATTAATAATTATTTTTATGTTGATAAATAAGTAATTATGTGCTTAACGTTTTTCTATGAAATGGCTTATGTAGTTATTTGCAAAATTTAATTCTCATTCTTCGTATTTCAAATTTTAAATATATTGCCAATTACATAATACTTATACTGGATAATACACTATTGTGATATAATTATTAACATTACAATTTAGTATTGTATTATTACAATATTAACTACTATATATTATATTTAATTAAATATGGCGAATTTAAAAGACAAGGATGAACGATCATCAGGTACCATTTAATTACTTACCACTTACTAAAAATCTCGAGCTATAAATATGCGAGTAAATTGGACGATAATGTGCAATCATGAAATACTACTATTATTATTTATTACAAGATAGATATACGAGGTTAATAATTAAAATTGCTCTGCACTGTATCTTTCTATCTCTCTAATACTCTTTGTCTCGTCATCTATATATGTATTAATCACGTATATAACATGTACTCTCTCTCTTTATTTTTCCACCACTGATATCCTTCCCATAACAATCACCATAAGGCTGTTATGTTCTCTAGCACATAAAACAAGTACCCTTACACTACGTATCAACACTCGCGCCATCACTTGGCCACCATAACTCACCATCTCTCACTCGTGAAACCGATTGCACAAAATAAACCCAGCTAACAAAAAGCACCTACCAAAAAGGTCTTTACTTGCATCAAACCATAGAACCCCGTTGGGCACAATTAGATCTGGAGCACAAACATACGCATGAGAAGGATATTAATAAACATACCCAGCAATCGACCAATTTTCTCCTGAAAAAAGACAAATTACCTTGGTGATTAATCAGCTGCGTACACCTATAATCCCAAGAACTCCACTAGAACTCGAAAATTCATTCAAGAAATAACAAAACAATCTACCCTGCCAGCATACTACCTCACTGGCGAACCCATAGCACCGTGCAGCCCATACGACTAACCTAACCTATCCTGCTCGTAAGCGTTCCTCTGCTACCAATTTCATAAACGTACGATATTACTCTATCGTATCGAATGATCGCGATCGAAGAAAAGCTTCTGGCCGTAAACACGGTCGCGTACGCCTTACCTTTCTTGTTCCAATTCTATAATTACGTCCCGATGCGATCTGGCTGGCCAGGAGATGGTGTAACGCGCGCAGAAACGTCCAATGAATCCCGATATTATCATCGGGTAAAATAATATTGTAAATGATTGCCGGTGAACGTGATCCCGTTCCTTAACTCTGGCGAATGTATCGCATTAAAATGTAGTAAAACGGATGCCATAAATCTTCGGGCTAACTTCGCGCTCTGTACCACCGTGCGAGGAAAGCGTCAAGCGGATCCTGCCGGGTCAACCTGCTCGAAGGTGTTGTTACGCGGTGCATATGGAGTATGGTGGAGTATTGGCATCGCTAAATAAGCTATGAGATCGGTATTTCTAAGGTTTATAACACGATCGGAAAGACAGACTATGTCGCGTCGCGTCGCGATCGAAATTCTCGTTTTTCCGATGGGTTGTAAGGCCGTCTCGCGACTACGACACGTGTTGCCCGCCAAATTAATATTGGGCAACTGTTTAAGTTGCACGAGCAGAAAAGAGTCGTGTCTACGACGTTCGACGTTTCGAAGAGAACCGTGATGTGTTGTTGATTTGAAGAGAACTGGTTCAAGAGAACCGATGTCTCTGATGTTTCGTATGGAAGTGTGTTGAGAGAACCCGTGTCTCTCAGGGCTCGTACGGAAGTGAGCTCCTCGATCTACCTAAGATCGGCCTTAGGAAAAATCGGGAGCTCGCCAAATATGATTGGCTGTTTTTGACCAAGGGCGTTCCCTTGGTTCGCGAATCCGTGACCTTGGAGAAAGGGAAGGTTCCCCCAAAAAACAACGATAGTGGAGGAAACCCTCTCCTCCAAGGTGGGGTACCTGGGTCCACCCGCGCGCTGGTGACCCCATCGGTCGTTTGTTACCCCTAGCGAGGGCCTGAGGCTTCCAACGTGTGCGGACCACGTGGAGCCCTCAGGCCTTTGTCAGCCAAGTCTTAAGAGCCGTCGCCTAATTTCGTTAAATTAGGGATTTCCAGGATTCTCGTGTTCCGCGACACGAGAAGTCAAAGAAGAAAGGTAAAGCATTCAAACATGCTGAAGGCATGGAGCGGAAAATTCCGATGCCGAATTGTTCGACCCTAAGACCTGGCTGAACAGACTATTTTAGAGTTGGACTCTCGGTATATCGGGAGCAATGAAACTAATATTCTTTCAAATCTTCATTTCGCCTACGTTCAGTAGCCAGAGGACGTGTTATAAACCTCGGTAATTCTGAAGGGTCATCTCGAAGTCCGCTAAGGGTAATAAACTGCCGACACATCGGACATGAACGAATACCACAACCTTTGGGAAAAACCCATGACCTCACGCCCACTCAAGTGTCATCCCACCCTTGCAGGAGAAGGCGCGCCAAGGGCGCATGGAAGGGGTGATCATGACACTTAGGATGCCGCTGATTGGGAAATTAACATTTTTCTAACCAACCAATCAGCGCGCATCCTCGACATGCCAAGGCGAGGAACTGACTAACGGAAAAGGGTCAGTCAGTCAAAGTCCTACTGTCAGTCAGTCAACTTGCAACTTTCAAACAGTCAAATTCTAACCTTCAAGGAGTCTCATCTCAGTTTTCAAACAGTCACAATCGAACTCTCAAACTAACACGGCAAGACCTTCTACTTCATCGCGACTTCGAGGAAAGGAGTAAGGTGGAAACAGGTTAACATTCGGGCTACCAAACAACATTAACAGTTCTAAACCGTAAAACGTCTAGAGCACCCCACGCGTTCATAAGAAGGAAATAACTTCGAGACAATTCGCGACGCGTGGGAACAGGTGTCAAGGGTTTATAACGCGAAGGAATAGTAGTCAGTGGAAACGGTGGAAGAACTGTATAGATGCTTATTAACCCTTTGCTAAATTAAGACTTAAAATTATTTTATTTCGACGTTCCATGCAATCTTAGGTTGTTTTAGATTTGATGTGTTAATTAAAGTGGATCTTCGAAATTTCATTAAACGGTGACTTAGGCTCATCAAAGGGTTAACCGTTTGCGTCCCAAGCAGCGCGATCGCGCTCAACTTCGCTGATGCATGTACGTCTATTAGGAGTGTGTCAGGGAAGAGGAGATGGCTGACATGGATAGTGCAAGTCCTTCGGGTCATGGATTTAGTTGAACCATTGTAGGTTTGCAGATTTCGTCATGCAGTTAACCGGTTAACCCTTTGCACTCGACGATTTTTTGACTGAAGAAAAGTAGGAGTTCGAAGATTTTCTGCTACAAAGTTGACGATATTTTTTTGAACAGTGAATCAGAAATGGTATGGTAACTGTCACATAGAATTATTTAATTTCGATACCTCGCACACCGTTACATTATCTTAAATTTGATATATTAATTAATATCGATCTTCGAAATTTTATCTAATGGCGACTGAAGGGCGTCTCTCGAGTGCAAAGGGTTAAAACGCTGGAGTGCAAGGGATTCATTCAGAACCCTGACTATCCGATATTAACCCTTTGAGTCCTAAGCAGCGCTTGAGACTTTCGGAAGAACACGGTCGAAAAGCCTGAACATCGCTATAACGCTTGTCTTAATCGAATGCGGAAAATCCCAATCGTCGCAATAGCGCTTGTTGGTACTATGTGACGTACATGCATCAGCAAAGTTGAGCGCGATCGCGCTGCTTGGGACTCAAACGGTTAAGGGTGAACCCCATATATATATTTATATAAAATTTATAATATTCGCAGATATTATTTTTATTTAAATGTAAACGATTCCCGTAAATTTCCTCGTGAAATTTGGAATACGTTGAAATGACGTATCTCCGTAAGTCCAGTGTCAAAGAAGCGTCGTTACATCTCGAATCTCTAAATCTCTATCCACGAGGAATTTAATCAAGATAAACCTTGGAATAGCAAGAACCTACGAAACCACAATTGAACTAGTTTACGTTCGTAAAAGGACGTAAACGTCGTCAGATTAGTTCTTCCCGTAGATCTTCCATAGGCTCTGGCATGAGCTGCAAGTTGTTTAATAGCCCTGAGAACTGTCATCGGCGAAGAAGCCAGGCGAAGAAGTGGAGCAATGAGATTCGCGTCATCGTTCGGAGATACGAGCATGCGTTAAGTAACAGTGACCATCAAGATACCAGCCGTAATAGTTTGGGCTTGTAACCGGTGCGTTCGCTCGATTCCGTTCCGGCGTTGCTCGCTGGTTACGCTTCACGTCGTAGCCAACATCCTAACGGGCGTTTCTATTAGCGGCATGCCTCTTCATCGGGACGACGATTAATTTCGCCGAGCTTACGCCGACTGAACATCCATCCGCGAATGGATGCTTTTCGGCCTGGTGGTGAATAAGCGGCGAGTAAGTTACGTAATGGGGTTCGGAAAAAGTCCACGTAGGTGGCGCGGCGGTAGTGGCTAAGCTGGTTTAGTGGTGGCGCTGATGCGTGAACGTGGGTTGTCGGTGGTTTTATAATGGTTTGTAGTACAGTGGTTTTATTGGATTTCTGTTCCTTTGATTTATCGTTCTTCCTTGTTATTTATTACCGTTTTTATTTATTTCGGTAATTTAACTGGGATATTTTTCAACGTAAGTGATTAGGATGAACGTTGGCTCTTAATTCCGCCATGTTTCTTTCTTTGGAATTCTGTGTTAGATGATGGGGGAGAGAAAATTTTGGCAATTTCTTGGTTTGTAGTACAGTGGTTTTATTGTATTTCTGTTTCTTTGATTTATCATTCTTCCTTGTTATTTATTACCGTTTTTATTTATTTCGCTAATTTAACTGGGAAATTTTGCAACGTATGTGATTAGGATGAACGTTGGCTCTTAATTCCGCCATGTTTCTTTCTTTGGAATTGTGTGTTAGGTGATATGGGGGACAGAAAATTTTTGGGTCAGTTTGGTCGGTTTTCAAATTTGGTAGAGGTAGTATAGTTGGTGCAAGTAGAGTGATTGTAAGAATAAGAGGGTTTTAATTGTTTGGGTAACAGAGCTGATCTTGCGAGTGCAGAAGATTAATAGTTTCGCACAACGGATCATTATTCATAATGTATGTGATTTTGTGAAATAAATTACTATCTCTTTGTTTGCTATAATATAAATGTTAATACAAGAGAGGAAAATATTATGAAAGAAAAACTATTTTTTTTTTTTAATTAATATTTCAGTAAAAAATAGTTTTTATCCAAGAAATTTCGCTACACTATAACTTAATGAATTTCCCTATATAATAATTTTATTTTTATACCTAATACAAGAAATAGATTCCATCACTTGGTAAACAAACTAAAAATGCTTTCAAAGGATTAATATTTAAAGCTCGGTGCACTGCGGATTTTGAACTCGTGTTTATTATAAAATATAGCACCTGGAAACATAATGATTGTATAATTGTTTCTTCTATATCTTGTTATTATTAAATTATTATTAACAATCTCGTTATTATTAAATTGATGAATTTGATATAAAAATTCAGTGCAACGAGAACTCCGTGAAATATTAATCACTAATATCGGTCAATATTAATTTCCACATTTTGTAAAAAATATTCTTTCTCATAGTACAATCTGGAGATTGGTCGAAACCTAATTCTGAAATTCTCGAAACTCGAATTAAGAACTTCCTGAAATTTAGAAACTTTAGAAACTTCGCAAGCTCGAAACTGTCGAAACTCGAAACGATTTTATTTTGCGAGAGGAGTATTTTGTTTCAAGAATCGTAATTTCCAGAAAACTTTTGTACAAATCTTTATAAACCATAATTAAACAAAACGCAAAGAAAAACGTAAGGCTGTAAAAATATACCATATTCTGTAAAGGATTTTTCATTCATAGATTTTATATTTCTTTTAAATTTTATAGATTTTATATTTCCTATTTGAGTTTCGAAAATTTCGAATAATGAAAAAACCTCCAAATTTTTAATTTTATGATTTTTCAAAAATTCCAACAATTTCTTTAACTCTTCATAGCAGAATTATTGTATTTCTTCCCTCTGAATGAAAAAGAATTACGTGTGTGTTGAAAGTTTCTCGATTTAATTTGAATTTCAACAACTAATAATCGTTACATATAGGTTACTTTCCAATTATTTCTTAGATTATAGTATGGTATTAAAGTATTGTTTAATACTACTTTGATATTCATAGATTTTTATTTCGCCCTATTCTAGTTTCGAGAATTTCGAATATTAAAGAAACTACAAAATTTTCAATTTCGTGACTTTCCAATAATTCCAACAATTTCTTTAACTCTCCATAACAGAATTATTCTATATCTTCCTTCTGAATGAAAAAGAATTACGAGAGCGATGAAAGTTTCTCGATTTAATTCGAATTTCAACAACTAATAATCGTTACATATAAATTACTTTCCAATTATTTCTTAGACTATAGTATAACATTAAAGTATTGTTTACTACTACTTTAATTATAGATCATCTTTCAATTATCATTTAATTAAACGGACTATCAGTACAGTGATACAGCAATAAAATGTAATAGCAGAGTAGCAAGTGATTAAAAGTAAATTCCAGGAAAAATCGCACTCTCTAAATCGAGTATCATTAGAAGAGTATTGAGAAATTTATCAGTCGTAGGATCTATGATTCTGATGCAATGAAATATAACGGCGTATACCTCGTTGCAAAAGATTATACGAAACTTACAATTAATTGTTTTTATTTCTCGGCGAAGTAAATCCGATAATTCTTAAGGATACCCTTAATGCCCTAACCTAACCCGATCCTAAATTCCCTTGCACACCTATTGTGATTCGAGGCTGCTCGTAAGGGTCGTTAAAGTCCTTTTTATCGTACCTAATAATCTAACGTTATCAGAGGCACGCGAATATTATCGGAATTATTTATCGCCACCGAAATCCATCATCTCGTATTCAAATGTTCGTGATTCATCGGTACACGAGGCATTTCGCAAAAAGTCTTGGCATAGATGAATTTCTGATTTTAAAGCGGGTTCTCACGGAAGAAGAAACCGTATTTGTTAAAGAGAGGAGAGGAAAAATCGCGATGTGCAAACGCGGCATGAGAAGTGTCCGGAATTTTATCATTCCCGTAGAAATAAATAACGTGAGAACTTACAACAGGTGAAATTAAGGACGTGGTATTAGACTGAAAATAGCAGGCGATAAATCAAGATCCGTTTAAGCGTTGATAAATTAAGACGGTAGTTGTTAATATGCTAATTTCATCAATATGCTAATATGCTAATATGCTAATTTCATCGAATAGGCAGACAGAATGGACGTGCGAATGGAAAATGCGAGGAAGTCTTCAATTAACGATCTTTTTCCTGAAATTGAAAAAATTGTTCCTACTTTTGTTCGTTTTCCGTTCAGAGATAACGTTGAAATAACAGTACGTTCAGCTTTGTCTACACTGTTAAAGAGACTGGACGATTCTTACGCAATGCAATTATCTAAGATTGATTTAGTTATATCCTGCATCGGAGGATCAGGTAATCAGAGACGTTAAAAAGATGGGAGATACGACACGAGATAGTTTGTAGTAGAATTAAATACATCCTACTTAACCACGTGAAAGATCGTTTTCATCTTCATCAGATAGACTTATCGCGAGCCTCCCGAGGAGCGAATTATTCCATGCAATTAAAGTTTTTAGCGATAGAGGTCGTTGCGTGAAATCTAATTTTCGAGGTTATGTTGCTCCTTTGGTAATCCATGGCAATCGAAGGTTATGTAAAAACTCGCGATTTGCTGTAACGAAATCTTAGTGGCATGTGTGGGTTGACGTTATTGGATATTTCCTTATTGCACTGACTTTTCTTGCACCCACGTGCAAGAGCAATGGCTGCACGTTTCGTTTAGAAACGTTATGGTACAGTTTAGTGAACTATAGTACGAACAAGATATTTCATAGATAACGATTAAATGATTATTAAGAAATCTGTCGATTTTTATTCACAGGATTCTTATTTAACAAAAATTTCTTAAGCAGTGAAATTTTCGTCGGATTCTGTAATAAAATTAATATTTATTGTTAAATTGTTATTCTAAATTTCTATAAAAAAAGAGGTGATCTGAATCTAAAATAAAATTTGCAGTCTTGTTTTAGATGTGAAATTAAGTGAAGAAATTTTTTGATTGTAAAACTCAATTTTGAAAATCATAAAATTAAAAAGGTTTAAATAATATAATATGTATTAAATATTATAGTAATATAAATAATAGTAATACATCAATATATTAATATTAATATATTAATATAACAATATTAATATTTTGAATAAATTTAAATATATTAATATAATAATATTAATACTTTAAGTACTTTAACTCTTTTAGTGCCGGACAATGGTATATCGTCATGCACTACACATGCGAAAAGTGCCAACGTCGATATATCGTTGCGTATGCAATGGCGTCTTATTCTTCGCACTGCGAGAAAGCTCTATCTCGAAATAAATTTATAAAACGTTATAAACGGTCTAATTTCATTGCAAAAGAATTTAAAAAATTGTTTTCGGGTTTAACTTTTTGTTATATTCTATGCTGCTCGGTGCCATGGAGTTATCCTTCCATTCTCTGGACTGATATTGGTTATTTTATTAAAAATGATCGAAAATGTAATACTTGTACTTCATACTACGTGACCTACGTAAAACTGTGATCAAACGATGATTATTCTTATGTGCAAATATTGCTTCTAGAAGAGAAACTTGTTTCTATGGTTTTCATCGTGTTTTATGTTGATGTTATTCGTACATTTTCAATGAATATTGAAACACAATTGGCATTACATTATTCTCCCTTTCTTCGGTAATATGCTGCATTTTGAATTTTTTAAATATCATTCTTAGTTTCATTTTTATTAGTAAATTCGTCCGATTTTCTTCGCATAGGCACCCGTTTTTCACTCGGCACTAAAAGAATTAAATACAATAAAATATTAACCCTTTGCACTCGACGATTTTTTCGTTACAGGAAAACAGTAATTTGAAGACTTTCTGCTATAAGGTCGACGATATTTTTAAAACGGTAAATAAGAAATCGTATGCCATTTAAAACGTAGAATTATTTTACTTCGATATTTCACGCATCGTTGGGTAATTATAAATTTGATATATTAATTATCATCCATTTTTAGAATCTGATTAAATGGCGACTGAGAGTGGCTTCTCGAGTGCAAAGTGTTAATATATTAACACATAACGTATTATTATATTTTATATATAAATGAATATATTAACTCCGTCAGTCACTATTAGATAAAATTTCGAAGATTGATATTAATTAATATATCAAATTTAGGATAATATAACGGTTTGCGAGCTATCGAAATCAAATAATTCTACGTGTTAATTATTATACGATTTCTTATTTATTACTAAAAGAAATATCGCCAGCTTTATAGCAAAAGATCTTTGAACTCCTACTCATTTTTAGTCAAAAGATCGTCTAGTGCATAGGGTTAATTAATATGAAATTTAACTATTATTTAATAATTATATTATTTAATAATATACGTGTATAGATCTATAAATATAAACGATACGAAAGAACAAATTATTCGATGACTGATGGAACAGTTTGTTTAAATGGGACTTAAGTGAACGAGTTTTGATTGAAAAATATTTCTACTTCACCTTCCATAAACCTACATACTTGCATTCTTCCATCTGTAGACACTGCTATAAAAGACATAGTCGTGTCGTAAATTAAGAATTTTATGGCGATATTATTTTTAAATCGCAATCACAGATAACAAAAGCCATAAACTCCACGGATATATAATAAAACACTTAACATAAACAAAGTAAACTGGCGAGGAAATTAACATCACAGAGTGCGGACTATATAAACCCGGACGGAGAAAAAGATTGCCACTGTATCTTCACAAATTTACCATCGCTTCGTTACAAATAGTGTACTAAAGATGGAGCTAAGGGATCATATTTCTTCCGATAAAACGGAACGAATGTTACAGCTTTACTTACTTTCTACGAAGCTATAAACATTTTCCGAGGGACGCTTAACCATAGGAATTGGTTCCGGTTATAGTGTGTTGGGAGCCCCCTTTAGCGCGCACTAATTTTTACTGGGCTATCCTATCGCGTTAATTCTCCGAAAAGTTATTCGAAGAACTATTTATCACGAAGCATTTAAATATGCGATAAATAGCCCGGCGCTTGTAATAGCTTCGCGATATTTTCTAAGCTATTAAGAGTCACTGGGCAGGGAAGTAACTCGGTAACCTTATTTCTCGATAGGGTTAATATATTCGTCGCTGGAATCCCTGGGGCTGTTGACCGTAGATTCCTTATTCCTGCAGTGCCGCAATCGTATATGACAAGTAGCTGTAATCGTATCAAAGCGTGCGCACGCGCATGCGTGGTTAATCGAAATAAATATGGCGCTGCGACTGACGCGCGTGCGCATCAGTGACTCTATTCCTGGCCTAGGGAAATGAAGATCGCGTTCCTTCGTGCTAAATGTTTCGTAACCAAACGACTATGAATTTTGTCTTATTCGTTGCCCTAATTATATGCTCATGTTACATATATTATATGTATAAATGATTCTGTTTAATATTATGATACTAATGATATAAGCATTACTATCAATGTGATCATATGATATAGTAGTAATGATTATATGTTATAACGAATTTATGATACACGTAATAACTATAATATAATATACTAATAATAAACAATATTCACAGCTTCTTTCCAGTAAAGTTGACGAGATTTTTTGGGATAAAATAAAATGAATCGTGTATAGAATTATTTTGTTTAATTTATTTTTGGTATTTCTTGTATTTTTACACGATTTTTAATTTGGCATTGGCTATCATTTCAGTAAAGTTGACGAGATTTTTTGGAATAAAATAAAAAGAAATCGTCTATAGAAGTATTTTGTTTTATTTATTTTTGATATTTCTTGTATTTTTACACGAATTTTAATTATGCATTGGCTATGAATTTTAATAACTTTATAATACTTAATAATTTAGTACTGTATCGATATATATTTTGTTTAAATTGAAAAAGGAGTAGCGAAATTATTTTGAAATATTGGATATTTTACATATCGGATAAATCGTAAAAGAAACGAATGAATACGAATAATTAATTATAGCCACATAATTTGATCATTTTTCACACAACTTCCAGTTGCATGATTTAATATGACCCTACATTTGCATAGCACTTTTTCATTAAATTCTTATATTATCCAAGGTAAAGCGTAGGATGACACGCGAGGCATTCTATATAGTATGTTATACGGTGTATTCCCTGAAATTATTAAACATAGAAGCAAAGTGTTGTCTCGTATGTAAGATTTACCGAGGTCTTTTACATGAAAAGTAGGGTGCTGGCAACCACGGAAGGATAAAATGGCTATCCCCTTTTAGTTTTTTTCAACGATCTCACGCATAAATCAGAACTCGAAATATAGGGTAATAGGTATCTCTCCTTCAAGCTGACGATAATTAGCTATCAATCGACGTAGACAAAAAATTATGTAAAATATGAATAAAATATGCATCGAACTTTAAAGATATTCAGATTTTTAGTCACAAATGAAATATGTAAGTAAAGTGGAACAGTATCGAGCGAAATGTTCGATACTTCAATTGAATAATTATTTATCTCGATTCTAATTGGAAACCTTTGTATATAGAAAATGTTATTAACCTAACTGTCCTAATTTCTTTATTTCCGTTTCCCAAGTGAACGTAGAAATTAAATTACGTAAAATAAATTACGTAAAAATTATTACGATTATTCTTTCTATTGCTATTATTATTCACTGATTATTAGTATAAAAATTCATGTAATAAATATTTGTATTTTTAATTATTATCAGGCTTATCCTTTGAATTTTAGAAAACTTTGGTGAGATAATTTTTTATCTCTTGATTCTTCGAAATAAAAATTAAATTGAATTTCGATGAGAAAAATAAAATTAAAGATTGTATAAAAATTGTACTATACCTAATTTTCTCAAAGACACGCAAATATACGTGTAGTACTATATTTTATTTCAAAAATTGCATAAGGATATCGCCTTCAAATGAGAATATTCTCTTAAGTGACTCTATATAATACTAAAATTTGCTCAAATCCTTCGATTTTACACGTGTTGCTTCTATTTTTTATTTTTCCTATTTAATTTGAAACCATTATAAGACTCTTAATTTCAAAAACTCTCGAAACAAAATTATCTTCTTTCAGAATAAAGTCAAGAAAACGTATACACACTTTAATACCTTATACTTTCTAATTTATTTTTCCTTCTTTAGGTACAACCCATTTAAAATAATAGCTGATTTCAGACTAGACTTTGAAAAACGTAAATATATTTTAAAGTGCTACCACCATAATCTGTAGTCCATCTAAATATATACTGTTTTTAGAATCACGCAAAGTGCGTATACATTTTTTTGGGACACCCTGTATAATTATGAGTATTTAGATAATTAGATAATTACTTAGATAGTTATTTATATTTAAAGACCTATATTTAGATACCTATACTTATATTTACCTAGATAATTACTTATATTTAGATAATTTAGATAATTATTATTATTAAGTATTATTGCAAATATTATTATACAAATTCGAGGAAAAAGCACAGAAATTTCAAATATGTTAATCCCAGAGTATTCCAGCAAAGTATAATCTCAACATCACTTTCCCAGCAACCCTCCCCCCCCCCCCCCCCACCCCATCTCCGTCCCTCAAATATAACTTTAATGCACTTCGATTTTAGAACACAAATTCGATATAAGCCATACATTTTCACTACTAAATGAATAAAAATCAGGTATTTCCCACACTATCGTTACAGTTGTGGGGGTCCTCCCCCACTGTCATTTTGAATTCAGCTGATCGGTGATATCCTCAATGGCAGAGTAGCTAGAAGGGGCGGTAGGAAAAAGTAAGGGATGCGTTTCGTCCCGGGCCTGCTAGCGGACTCATCAATAAAACTATCCTAGCAGGCCAATTCCAATTTTTTTTCCAATTTAACATACGTTTAATGCGCCAGAAACTAGACACAATAATATACATGTAAAAGAACCAAAACGTACAAAGGGTTACAAATGAAAACTTAGACTATGAGATCGATGGGTCCAGCGTGAAGCACTCGCGATCTAGAATCAAACTTAATCTACCGCGCTTATCGCTATAGGGTAATATAAACTTAAGACTATCTTATATTAATATACGGATTTGCCTATGTATAGAAAAGGCACGAAAACTATACAGCTTTTGGTTTTAAGTGAGTAAGGAGGTGGATAAATAAATAAATAAATATGGATATATAAAATAAATAATTGAATAAATATGGATATATAAAATAAATAATTGAATAAATATGGATATATAAAATAAATAATGAAATAAATATGAGGAAAGGGGGTTGAGGGTAGAGGGGGTACATGGGGTATATACGTTTTTTATTTATTTCGAGATTATATTATACATTACTAGTAAGTATGAGCAGTCTGAGAAAGATTCCCTAGCAGGTCCTGTCTTAGACACTGGGATACTATTGGAAGGTCGGGAAGTTATATATATAGGAATTAGAGGTTTTCCGAGGACTTGCGAGGACTAGTAAAAGGCTACCCTAGCAAGCCCTATCTTAGACACTGGGATACTATTTTAAGGTCGGGAAGTTATATATATAGGAATTAGAGGTTTTCCGAGGACTTGCGAGGACTAGTAAAAGGCTACCCTAGCAAGCCCTATCTTAGACACTGGGATACTATTTTAAGGTCGGGAAGTTATATATATAGGAATTAGAGGTTTTCCGAGGACTTGCGAGGACTAGTAAAAGGCTACCCTAGCAAGCCCTATCTTAGACACTGGGATACTATTTTAAGGTCGGGAAGTTATATATATAGGAATTAGAGGTTTTCCGAGGACTTGCGAGGACTAGTAAAAGGCTACCATAGCAGGCCCTATCTTAGACACTGGGATACTATTTTAAGATCGGGAAGTTATATATATAGGAATTAGAGGTTTTCCGAGGACTTGCGAGGACTAGTGAAAGGCTACCCTAGCAGGCCCTGTCTTAGACACTGGGATACTATTTTAAGGTCGGGAAGTTATATATATAGGAATTAGAGGTTTTCCAAGGACTAGCGAAAAAGTCCTCGAAATCGGAATTCACCTAGCGGTGTTGGTGAGAATGATGGTCGCTACAAAGTTATCAGTATTGACCCCAGACTGTAAAATGGAAAGTGATAGTGAAGCCAGCGATATTATTTGCAAATCCCCGAAGTGATTGGCACTTGACTGTTCTGGCACGTGCAACCGTGAATTTCTTTGCACCTCAAGTGGTTAATATTGTAATTGTTTTTAAACTAAACTGATCGTTAAAAAAAAGAAGGCATGTGCTTTCTTTTACCTGTCAATTTGACAGGTGTGAAATATGTAGAAATAGGTAATAGCGTCCATAAACCTTTACAACTTCTGTGAAGAAAACAGTCCAACGGCTTCAGTACTATGACGATGGCTGTACTCAGTACTGTGTTGTCAATTGTTAATATCTCAAGGGATAATGTATCAGTCTTTTGCCATTCAAGTATTGCTATGAAACCGATATCATCATTGAACAGATTAATACAGCGGATGCAATGCTATATTGGTGGACGTAATATGTAACGTACAGCCAATTGGAAATTTCTTAAGCCATAATGGTGACATACATTAATTATTCCAGAATTGCTTTGGAATTTATATTATCAATGTACAAAGCAGTCCAACGGCTACATTACTGTGATGATGGCTGTACTCAGTAGTGTGTTGTCAATTGTTAATATCTCGGGGGTCAGTGGATTTGTATTTTGCCATTCTAGAATTGTTATAGAATTTAAATTATCATTGAACAAATTAATCCAACGGTTACAATGCAATATATGTGGATACAATAGGTACCCTACTGTCAATTGGTAATAACTCAGCCATAACCGTAGTATTAGCGTTAAACGCGATTTTCATTCATAGCGACGCTGGCAATAAGGACATAAAACAGTCCACCATTTGGGACGCGAGGGTCCTAGGACCCTAATAGCGGGTGAGAATGATAGTCGCTACACAGTATTCCCACATCAAAATAAATTCCCATCTACCACACCTTCCACCATAAAATCAAGCTCCCTCGTCCACTTGTAAACACAATTTGCCATAAATAAGAAAAAGAAAAATCGCGATAGTTACTCGCACGTCAAAATCACGTTGGGCACAATGGCCACATTGAAATGTGCGACGACGTTTAATAACATATGTTAGTACCTATGTAGAATCATACGCGAGCCGTTCGCCAATCGACGCCCTACGGAACGAATAGCCGCAACTGTAATCGCATGAACCAGGGCTGGTTAGAACGCGCAACGTATGAACGCGTTGTTAAGGGTGCGCGTAACAAATGTACGCACGGTTTAACGACCAGAGGACTCATTCCGAAACCAACTAGAAGGGACGTTCCGCAATTTGCAACGCGACCTGTCGCAGATAAATGTCGCGCATTGTTACCTGGCCCGAGTGTTTCGCGCAAAAAGACAATGGGCCCTCTTTCTCTTTAAACATACGTTTATTATGCCGGAAAATTTTTACAATTATGTCAATACGAAAAAAAAAACCAAAACGTACAAAAAAATTTGTAGAGTGCTACGGTATCGAATCTCTTCGATTTCCAAGAACGCTTATCACGCGCCAAATTAATATTGCGTGACTAGTTGTGATAATAAGGATCCAGAATGTGCGTGGTCAAAAGAGAGTGTTTATTTACAGAAAAGTGTAGAATAGTTATAATGTAGACGTTAACGGAGTACCGTTTCGAACACGCGTTTGTATGCGTAATTAAGATGTTTTAAGGATCGGTGCCGAAGACGAACTGACTTCTCGATTTTGCTCTATGTCCTGTCTCGTCGTGTTCGGTCCGGTGTTTTCTCTAGTTTAGTTCTGATTGGGTAAAATAGATGTTGGTGGTGGAAAGGTAAAGAGTTTTAATTGGACAGAGGGTGTGACATAAGGACCTTTGGCTAAGGAGTAGGAAACTGTCAAGGAGCCGATTTCTGATGGTCAATGACGTGATTTATAAGTGCCGTCCGTCCGTCGCTTGTTGGGTCTGTCACAAGTGGGTCCCATCTGTCGCGTCTGGTACTAGTAAAATTCCTAATTTTGCTTTACCTTTATAAGCTTAATCCGCTAGAACGGCGTTGCGGCACATCGAACCTCCGGAATTGCAGTCTCAGTATAGAATATAAAATAAACCGTTAGATCTGTTAAAAGTGTAAGCCTTAGAATAAAATCATATTATAAACACGCTCTCCGGGACGGAACAAGGTTATACATGACAACTTAGGCTACGAGATCGATGGCTCCAATACGAAGCACTCGCCATCTTAGAATTAAAGCTTACACTACCGCGCTTATCGCTATATGATAATATAAACCTAAGGACTATCTTATATCGTAACGGGTGTTTGCCTATGTATAGAAAGGCACGAAAACTATACAGTCAAGTGCAATGGGCTCTCGTGTCACAGCTGCAATCCTATAAGCAGCCGATTGCAACTTGCCGATACTTCGTTACGCACTTTGACGCGTACGTGTTTGAACGACGCGCCATTTTGGACCACGTGACGAGTAGTTCGATTAACGATACCGGACGGCGTTTCTAATGGCAACTTCGATGGGAATCGTCGGTGGAATGAAACGATGGAATTACCGTGCAATGCTGAATTTTCTAATGGATAGTTGGATTTCGTTCGAAATGACAGAAATCGCAATGGCGGAATTCGAGAGCCATTTGATTAACATTTAGATCGACACGGTTAAATTTGTGAGCTTTTTTGTGGAATGATATTTTAATTCGTGGAAGAAATAGTAAGTTCTGTTTTTGTAATTTCGGCTACGGTATGTCGCAGTAATTTTTTCGAAGTAGAAATATAATTGTTTTAACGACACGTTGAAATTTGAAAGCTTGCAACAATAAATTGTCTAAACAAACAGTAACAATTTTGATATAAATTTAAATTTAAATTTATGAACTTTGGAAGAAATTATATTTGAGTTTGTGGAAGAATAAACAAGTTCATTTTTACAGTATATTGGAATAATTTTTTCCAAATATGAATGTAACGTTTTAACGACACGTTGAAATGTGAAAGCTTGCATCAATAATTTATCTAAACTTTTTGTAACAATTTCAACCTCTCAAAGTAGCTTCAATTTTAGATAGTGCAGTTGAGTTCCAGTAATACATGGTATAACTTATTCGTCGTTTGAAATTAATGAAATATACCTACAATTTTTCAGAAATAACAAAAATTTTAAGATATTTTGAAAAAGTTTACTTAGTTGTTATTAAAATATGATTTTCCAAAAGTATTCACTCCCTAATTTCGAAATATTTTAAAAGTTCTGAATGCGTGATTTGTAATACAGGGTATAACTAATTCATCGTTTGAAATAAATGGAATATACCTAAAATTTTTCGAAAACGACACTCGCGTTTAATCTTGTATCTAAATTTTTTAATTTTTTGGTGAAATTTATTTATTTCTTGTCAAAATTTGACATTGCATATGTATTCACTCCCTAATTTCGAAATACTTAAAAAATTCTGAATGTGTGGTTAGTAATACAGTGTATAACTTATTCGTCGTCTGAAAAGAATGAAATAAATGTTAAATTTTTCAAAACCGACATTCGAGTATATTCTTGTATCTAAATTTTTAAATTTTTTGGTGAAATTGATCTATTTCTTATTAAAATATGACTTTACATAAGTATTCACTCTCTAATTTCGAAATATTTTAAAAGTCCTAAATGTGTGGCTAATAATGCAAGGTATAATTTATTCGTCGTCTGAAAAGAATGGAATATACCTAAAATTTTTCAGAAACGACACTCGCATTTAACTTTGTACCTAAATTTTAAGATTTTTTGATAAAATTTACCTATTTCTTATTAAAATATGATTTTACGTAAGTATTCACTTTCTAATTGCGAAATATTTTAGAAATTCTAACCGTCTGGTTATAATAATAAATAATAATCTTCATAAATCGACATCATTCGTCGCTCATAACAATATTTATTACATATTATAAAAATTCAGGATAATTAAAAAATATGAATATTAGAAAATATTTAGCCCTCGCCGTAATCTATTCTTTTCAACGCAGATTACTCGCGATTCGATGCATTTATTCCGTTTCAAGGCAAGCAAGACGAACCTAAACCTAGATAGAAATTGAATGAAATTCTACCAAGTACTCTATTACCGTCACGAGATTTAGACGTATCCTTCCGAGATAAAATGCTCCTACCTGCACGTGTACGTGTATGAAAGTAATCGGCGTAAGTAAGTTCGTCTCGAGCGATTAGACGTGTCATGGCTCACTGTAACGATTGCTTAATGTTCCACTGCTCTGATAGAGTACCGTTACCAGCCGACTCGGTTCGTATAATTAACACGTTAATGTCTTAAAAAATTCCAAATCGTATGGGGGAACGCTTTTATTAAAACGGTGTATTATAATATGAAGCAGCGATATAGTACATTAGTGGGTTTTAACAGGATGTATCTCGTAAATGTTCTTCTTTCCTGGTAATAAATATAATACCAGGTCGGCCACTGAATAACACCCATCAGCGAACAGTAATGCCGATTATTCCGTTAACAAGTGGCGGTGTATGAACCTTTCTTTCAATATTAATACGTCTAAATTAAGGATATGAAAATTTTCATTCACGGAGCAATGGATTACCTGTCGAGACATTAATCCTTTGACTGCCACGCCGAGAACACATGTTTCGCTCAGGACGTCACGGGAGTATTTCTATTATTCAAAGCATATATATAATGGCAAAATAATAATAAATTGATGAAATAAGGCAATATTGTTACTCAATCGAGCGTTTATCTTATTGTCGGTCACGAGTGACCACGGTGGTGCCCTTGGTAACTGTTGATAATTGACTACTTGTCAATTTTCATTCAATTTTACAATTCAAACTTACAATCAAACGTTATCTGTGGCATATGAAGAATATTCAGCAACTGGTAATGGAAAAAGTCAGCTCGCGGATTATTCCGCGTACGGTGATAGGCGGCAGTCGTAATTCGCGGAATATTCCGCGCTCGGTGATAGGCGACAGTCGTAGCTCGCGGAATATTCCGCGCTCGGTGATAGGCGACAGTCGTTGCTCGCGGAATATTCCGCGCTAGGATGCAAATGGTTAACCCTTTCGCTGCGGCGGGTGTCGCCGCGAACTCTCTCCCGTAGAACGAAGCGACGTGTCAAAGATGGTAACAATACGACAGTGCAATCTTTAGTATTCCGTCTTTTCACCCAAATCTTTCGAAGAAAAAAAGAAAAGGGAAAACTGACCATCGCGATAGAGCTTGCAATTCTTTGCGAAAAGAGCTATGAGGAACGGTGGCACTTGTCTTAATTTTTTACTCAATTTTTGTGCCCGATGACTATAGTCACCCGTTGTGTATAAATGGCGTCTCGTGGCCGGTGACTATAGTCACCCGAAAGGGTTAGGTAAGTACTATGCGTGGCTGAAAAGAAGTGATCTGAGAAACTTGTAGGACCGTATCCCCACCAACCCGACCATTCTAACGTCATGGCAGAAGTAGAGTAAAGCGCTTCCCTTATTGGCAGAACTGATCCCTTCCTATTAGCCCGGTCATAGAACACCATGTGACAAAGAAAGCGAACGAATCAACGAGACAAAGTGAGACAGACGCAACAAATAGATGCAATAGCGTAGACTCGTCCCAAAAGCATATTAACTTCAGATTCTGCCGATGAACGCATGATTATTTGCTATTACTAATTACTAATTAGCATCTTGATTAACTTTTCATTGCGTTATGCAGCAAACGTGATGTACCATACACATATTTTTTATATTTATGTTGTATCGTATGATTTTTTTAAACGGTTATCTAGTATGATGCAATTACATAATTAATTTATCGTAAAAAATACATCTTAAATTTTAAATCAATTTTCATAAATGATGTTAATTATTATTACTTTTGTACTCCTTTACCTTATAAATCTTCCGAGCTATTGTCATCATTATCTGACTCACTGCTTTGTATTTATAATCCTAGGTCTTCAATTGCGTCTTCTATTATTCGAATGTAAGAATTTTTCAGATATCTTACGCCTATGTTAACGTATCACGTTACCGAACTTGGAGGTAGTAGTTTTGGGACTGTCATAGAAGAGTGGGTATTACTAGAGAAATACCCTACTTGCCTCGCAACCGAACGAGATGACTTCTTTTCAGCCACGCACAGTAGTTCAAGCGCTCCGGTCACCAATGACTACCGTTGTGTCATAGGAGAAACCATGGCCGGTCATATATGACCAACGTGGCAGTCAAAGTGTTAACGTGCCATGATGAGGTTTTACGTGCAACCCCCTTCTCTTTTTATTATCTTTGGTATATTTTAATTTTCAGTTGATAGTTGAAAATAACTTATATTCAATTATACGAAATTAAACTATTAAAAATATGTAACCAAAAACTAATTAAAATATTTTCGACGTCAGATCTTAACTCTTTGCACTCACAATCAGCGATCTTCTCGTTACAGAAAAATAGTAATTCAAAGACTTTCTGTTATGAAGTCGAGGATATTTTTAAAACGGTAAATAAGAAATCGTATGCAAAGTAGAATTATTTTACTTCGACATTCCACGCATCCTTGGGTAATTTTAAATTTGATATATTAATTAACAACGATGTTTCGAATCTGATTAAATGGCGACTGAGAGTCGCTTCTCGAGTGCAGAGGATTAAGTTCATCTCGGAATTGCAATAAACAGTTTTAACTTTTTAATTTTTCTTTGAGATGTCTTAATTATTAGCAATAGAAGTAATAAAATGGACAGACTGGTTTCAGAGTGCTTTTTTCAATTGAAAATTGCCTTTTTCTGAAATTATTGTTGATCTTTATTATTATGGGGATGTAATAAGTTCGTATTTATTATCGTTATTCGATTTTAATTATTGTTTACACACACATTACGAGTTACAAGACCCCTAACCAAATACCAATTGCAATTTAATGATACCATTCTTTTAAATCTTTCGTACTTCCTATATATTTATATATTAATCATCATTAGTTAAACGTATTTACGTTGGAATCAGATTTACAGGAAAACAAATTTACTCGGGATTAAACGTATCAATTACAGAAAATCCTAAATATCTTCTTATTGAAATTCCAAGTAGACCTGACAATGAGAATTTCATTCCAGGGGTGCCATTTTTAATTTTTCTACCTCTCACGACTCCTATTTTATAATCTACGTTTATCAATTAGATTCTAACCTCACGATTCATAGGAAATTAGACGAATCACTCGAAAAGGAGCAATCTTCTCCGTCATCGAAACCCAAATTGGACCTTATTGGTTATATAGACCCCGATGGTTACCATTCTTCACTTTCTAATATCTCCCATACGTTTGATCTGTTCATCGATATTTCCATTATTTGTGTATTACAATTACAATTTACTCGAAATTGAACGTATCAATTGCAGGAAACTGGTGAGAAAATTGGACAATAATTTATAATTCTGAAATACTAAAAATTAACCCTTTGCATTCAGCGATTTTTTGATCACAGAGAAATAAATAGCAATTCAAAGGCTATAAAGCCGATGATATTTTTGAAACCATAAATAAGAAATCATTTGCGAATTTATATGTAGAATTATTTTACTTCGACATTCCACGTATCACTACGTTATTTTAAATTTCATATATTAATTAACACTTTGTTGACCAGTAATTTTACACAGAAACTATGCAATAACCAGTTAACTCGTCACCGGTCAACAACGTTTGGGCAGGAAAAGACGAGTTAACTCGTCACCAGTCAACAATGTGTTAACCCTTTGTGCTCGACGATTTTTTGTTTAAAATAGGGTACGAGTTGAAAAATTTTCTGCTATAAGGCTGACAATATTTTTTGAACAGTAAATAAGAAATTGCATAATAATTAACACGCATAATTATTTGACTTCGATACCTCGTACACTGCTACATTATTTTAAATTTGATGTAATAATTAATATCCAGCTTTAAAATTTTATCAAATGGCGACTATAGGGCGCCTCTCGAGTACAAAGGGTTAACATCAATCTTTGGAACTTGATTAAATGGCGACTGAGGCTCACCCCTCGAGATCAAAGGGTTAATATTGATAACAAAATAAATGTATGAAATTAATTATTATAGTTGCTTTACTTTATATTTTTCTATGCCTCTAATACTCTTTATCTGTCACTAACAATGTGTACTACTTACCTCTCTCTCTCTTTCTCTTTCTGTTTTTTCGCGACAGATTCCTTCCCATAACAGTCACCGAATATTCCAACCATAAGATAGTCCTCTCACACATGAAACAAATATCCTTATACTACTTATATATCGACACTCACGCCATTACTTGACCACTATAACTCACCATCTCTCACTCACGAAATCAAATCCACGAAACTAAATCTAAACGTCATCGCCAGCAGATCCCGACCAAACCTAACAACTCTATCTTAATGACAAATTTCTCATTTTTCGATCTCCCACGTCCCCTATTTTGTAATCTACGTTTATCAATTTGACTATAACCTCGCGATTCACGCGAAATTAAACGTATCAGTGAAAGAGAGGCAAACCTCTTCGCGACGAGATCCCAAGTCGAAGCCCGGATTGCAGTCGTAGGGAGTGTTCCGGCCCTATTTACGATTCCTCTGTATTTTCTAGCACTTGATTGCGACCGGTCGAGGAGGGTACAATAGCCATCGCATACGCCCATCCTTTTCCCAAACAAATCGAAAGACGATAGAATTTCTTTCGGCCAGTTTACATTCGGGGCCGTAGATCCGAGCTCCCTTTTGCAGCGACACGAGGGACAATATTTACGCGCACGCGATCGAATTTGTCCAGTGGACTGAACGGAAGAACAGACAGAGAGGGGAGAAAAAAGCGGAATGGAAAAAGGGAAAGGATAAAGTCGACTAACGAGGCCTTTTGGAGGGACGGTGTTTATAACATCATTAACTTTTGTACGACAACCGGTTGCCCTGTTTTCATTAGTCTGTTGGCACATGGTACATACTCCATAGCAGTGACACTTGCCCAGTCTATTGTGTTTTCCGAGTGTAGTATTGATTCGTCAGGTAGTACTAACACTGTTCGCTTTTCGCGCGGATCTGCGTACGTTTTTGATGCTGCCTAGCCGAGCTTTATGTACATTTTATATAGCGTCTGCTTGATACACTCTATTGACGTAATTCGACAAAAAGCAGGCCCAATTCGATATAATAGTTTTATTCAGCTTCGATATTCGCATGACAACGGGAAATCCAGTCGAAAACGATAGGAAAAAGGAAGAAAAAATGAAAAAAGTAAAATCGTGCCATTATAGTTGGATTTGACAATGTTTGGTTAGGGGTGGGATATTGATATGATATTTTTTAAAAGAATTTTTGGTTTGTTTGATTACAATAATTAAAAAGAAAGTAGAAGGAAGAAGATAGGAAAAAAGGAAGAAAAAATGAAAAAAGTAAAATCGTGTAATTATAGTTGGATTTGACAATGTTTGGCTAGGGGTGGGATATTGATATGATATTTTTTTAAAAGAATTTTTGGTTTGTTTGAATACAATGTCTAAAAAGAAAGTAGAAGGAAGAAGATAGGAAAAAAGGGAGAAAAAATGAAAAAAGTAAAATCGTGTAATTATAGTTGGATTTGACAATGTTTGGTTAGGGGTGGGATATTGATATGATATTTTTTTAAAAGAATTTTTGGTTTGTTTGATTACAATGATTAAAAGAAAGTAAAGATTTATAGAGATATTGGTATTAGGTATGATTCGGGTATTGGTTCCTATGTGGATGCTGTATTTGTTTTGATTGGATACGTTTCTTTTAATTTTCAAATACTGGTATTTTATGGGATAACAATTATAACATAACAATTTTATTACAGATTAAATGAGAATTTAATAAATAATTAGTTATGAGTTAGAAGCTCAGTTATTGGATTAGTAAAGTTCGAGTTCATACAAGTCACGCTGCTGTAGAGGTTATATAAGATGGCGTCAAAGTAGATGGCGCTTGCGGCACAGCTTTGTAATATGCAGTAGAAACGGCTTTGATGCATAGTTAAGATGTTCGATTTTAATTCATTAAGGTAAACTGATTTCGTATAGTGACTATGTAAGATGGCGTCAAAGTAGGTTTAGGATTACCTGCAATAATCTGTAAGCACAACGAAAATTCGGAATAAATTATTAGAAACTTTACAAAATAATATCGAAAAGAAACAATTAGTTTAATTAAGACAATGGATTATCAGAAAACGTGGCTTTAATATGGCTATAAATCTTTTTTAAAATTTTAGAATTAATTCTAAAAGAAATAAGAGGATATACAAATTATCTTAACACTAAACGTACCGGTATTTTACGCACACCTATTCTTACCATAGGGGGTCAAATGACCCTTCGTGGTATATAAGGTATGCAAAGAATTTTTCTCAATAAAAAGTAAGTTAAGAGAAAAACGAAAAGCGAGAAATTAAACAATCGCATAATATGACAATTTATAGAAAGTCAGATGAACGAAGGAAATAACAATGAACGTACGATTTATAAATTTTGAAAGGGGTCATTTGACCCCGCTTGGTACGTTTAGTGTTAAATTGTCGATAAATTTGCTGATCGTAAACTCGATTATTTACCGATAACTTGATTAATCTATGAAATGCTCTGTACTCGATAAATGCACGTTTCATAAATTAAAAATTGAAATTATAATTGGATAATATCGATATAGGATGATAACACGTACAAATATAACGTGTTTCCTTTCCCATGACTTTTTAGCCATTCTAAAACGGCATTATTGCGAAGAAAAAGTTCTAAACTCGTAAATAATAATATGACCCAGTCAATAGCGGTTTCAACTGTTATTGAGGCGATGCTAGAATCGAACCAATATGGAACCGACACTCGAGAAGTCAGTGAAACCGTAACCAGAACCGATATGAGCGAAAATGATTCTTGCTCGAAACAGTTATAACGCCATTTTGGTTCTTTTTAAGTGTTTGAAGAAGCATCCTTATACAACAATTATTAACACTTATTTCCGGAAACTAATTTCTACCTTGCAACAAATAAAACGTCTAATTTCATCGCGAATTATCTATCGCGAGTTCAGTGTTTATTTCCACGAATTATTCCAAATATAAAATATTTATTTCCCTCTACACGAAATATTGCAGTACTATATTATAAATAATTGTATTACTAGCTTTTAATTTTATTTAATTAAATTTCTTAAATTCGATTGGATTTTATTCGATTATATAATATTATAGTAATTAAAGTTATATAGTAATTAAATTTCAGTGTTTATTTCCACGAATTATTCCAAATATAAAATATTTATTTCCTTCTACACGAAATATTGCAGTATTATATTATAAATAATTATATTACTAGCTCTTAATTCTATTAAATTAAATTTCTTAAATTCGATTGGATTTTATTCGATTATATAATATTATAGTAATTTTCTAACTAAATTTTAAAAATCCATCATTTCTGTTCTAAATATAGAAAGAAGAAACGAATGGTATTTCTACGAAATGTTTATGCCTCGGATTCTGTATTTATCATAGTTATAGCCATCGTATAGATTTATCTGCGAGTGTTACTTCTAATTAACTTCAAAGGTGAGCGCAATTTCGAGCAGATAATTTTCGCGCAACTTTATGTAGTAGAAGTTTATCAGGATGATGGAGCTGCGAAGAAATAAACGAAACAGTAAAAGCAGAGTACAAATGTTTGCTATCGCAGCTTAATAGCAGCTATTCAAAACCGTGGTAACTATTCTAACGCCAAATGTGCTGGCAACACACACGCGCAAGTTTAGAACGTTTTAAACGCGACAAAATATGGGATTCTAAACGATGGGGTATTTCAAACGCACAACTTTCTCGCTTGTTTGTAACGTGTAACCAATATTTTAACCAAAATCTATTATACAAATACATTCCTAAATCTCTTAGCTGACAAATAATTTCTTACAACTTTAGGCAATATATCCCTGACAAATCTGATTAAACAAAATTATCACACAGCTAATCATTTCGTTGATCAATTTGCAAATTTTATTTTCCTGTATAATATTGAATGTGTTAACAATTGGCTAAAATGAAGTATTACGTGAAAAGTAAGAAAGCTAGTAGGTTCATTCTAATCTTAAAATTTAGGTGAGAGTATCCCAAGTTTATCAATGTTCATAATTACAATTATTTGTGTTTTTGTAATAATTATAACTGGTCATCAAAATTTAACGGAACACGAATATTTATACAATATGTCAAAATATACGAAATATGGGTAACAGAAATTTATTTATTGCAATTTAATTAGTTATGATTAATAAATTAATAATTATTAAATTACAATTTAACCCTTTGCACTTGACGATTTTTTGGCTAAAGAAGGGTACGAGTTGACAAATTTTCTGTTATAAAACTGATGATATTTTTTGAGCAGTAAGTAAGAGATGATCATACAATAATTAACACGTAGAATTATTTAATTTCGATATCTCGCACACTTAAAATATTTTATATTTGATATCTTAATTAATATGGAGCTTTGAAATTTTATCAAATGGCGCCTCTTAAGTGCAAAAGGTTAATAATTTTATATTTGTATATCACATAACCACTAAAAAAATATTTGAACGTTAATACTGTACTCACAATAGCTCCGAGTTAGGCTAAGTCTCTGCCTATCCCTATAGAATATAGTAAATAATAGTGGTGAAAATCTTTCTACATTTTTTCAAGACACCATCTAGAAATATACCATTGGACGAAAAAATTACGTATTCAAAATTTGAAACTTATCGAACACGGAAAAGAAAATTTTGTAATATTTACAATTCGTTTTTCGCCATTACATATACAAGAAAATTTCTCGAATAAAATTTGTACTGTTTGACGAAACAAATGTAACTCAACTTTTGAAATTTCAAAATTGTCACTTTCTCTTTAACGCAATCATATAGAAAATTTTGTAATATTTACAATTCGTTTTTCACCATTGCATATAGAAGAAAATTTCTCGAATAAAAGTTGTACTGTTTGACGAAACAAATATAATATAATATTTGAAATTTCAAAATTGTCACTTTCTCTTTAACGCAATCATATAGAAAATTTTGTAATATTTACAATTCGTTTTTCACCATTGCATATAGAAGAAAATTTCTCGAATAAAAGTTGTACTGTTTGAGGAAACAAATATAATATAATATTTGAAATTTCAAAATTGTCACTTTCTCTTTAACGCAATCATATAGAAAATTTTGTAATATTTACAATTCATTTTTCGCTATTGCATATAAAAGAAAATTTCTCCAATAAAAATTGTATCGTTTGACGAAACAAATATAACGCAATTTTTGAAATTCCAAAATTGTCACTTTCTTTTTAACGCAATCATATATTTCTTTCTTTAATATACACTTACAGAGCGTGAAAAAACAAATTCAAAGATGTGCAGAAATGTATAATAACGATAGACAATAACGATGAAAAACGAATTATAAAAATAAAAAAAATTTTCAAATTCTCGTTGTACGATCAATTTTAAACCTTTTAAAACCAGACACTTCTTTCGTTTAACGGCATAATTCCGCCTGGTGCCATGAGAAGAACTTCAACTGCATTTATTCGCCTTCTCATATCGTATCGACCCGAACCGCGCACTTACCACGCTTCTCTGCTTTCCCGTTTTCGACACTTGTCAAATTGCATGCGGGGGTAACGTGACTGGTCGGTGGAACTAAAAGAGAAAGGCGAGCTTACACGGAACTCGTCACAAAAGCCGCTGTTTATGAGTAATTACACGTTTACCGGTGTTCTCGATAAATTACCTGAACGCGAGTCTAACTTGGCGATAGGTGAAAAGTGATTAGTGACCGTGTTACGTTACAGCTTATAAAGCTAGCTCTCAGGGTCCTTTATTTTCCCTCTGTGCCCTGCTCTCCAGCTTCCATCCTTTCGCCACTTCGCTTTTCTCATTCTTCTTACCCCCATCAACTCTATTTCCGATCGCTCGATCCTCTGTCCAAAGTGGGGTGCAAGAGCAAAAAGGAACGGGAGAGTTGGTGTACCCAAAGCCGATTCCTATTTCGAACAAAAAGCGATATTCCAGGCCCATAAAGAACGTAATCTCTTAGGGCTTTTCTCGCGCCTTCGCCGTGTCCCGGGTGAACGTTGCAGCCTAATTGAGTCTGTTTGTAATCCTGCTTATGGATCTTTATGAAAGGGAAGGTTTACAGGCGCAATATAAACCCCTCCATCCATCAAGCGAGAGCGGCAGCTAAAGACCTCATCAGTTCCGGTGCCAGCAAACACGGTGTCTTCTTGATAAGCCCACCGAGATAGAAGCAGAGGAAAGCGGACATTCAAGCTGTGCTCCGTGAAAAAATCCGCATAACTCCCGTACCCCGTCTGCCTATCCGCTCAGATCTTATCTGAGTGTCGCCAGATTTATCTGAACATCAAGAACGCACCGCGAGTACGCTACACCTCGAAAGGTGTACTCGAAAGGGGGGAAAAAGAACTAGTATCTGCCTATTAACGTGCACGCAAAGCGTACGCGCGCGCGGTGATTTTTCGCGATGAGTTCACGCTTGTCGGCGGGACTGTTCGTTACGGAGCTATGCAGAATATTTTTCAGCCGGCTTATCGTCATCTTAAAGTGCGCCGCCACTTTGAAGAATTTGTAGCCTCGTTCGGGTATGCGTGGGCTTACCGGCGAATTCGCCATGACTAACGCTGTTCCGTTACCAAGCCATCGCTGGGAGCCCCGTTTCCTTATTTACACGCACAGCCTATTCGGTTAGACACTGGCCACTTCCATTCGCCGATTAATCCTTGCTTCGTATGTTCTCACGGCTCTTTTCGAGTCCGACCGATTTTGCGAAAAGCTTTCGGAGGATGAGAAACTCCGAGGAGCCGAGATCCTCTGAGAGTCTGCCACGAGGTTATCGAGTTAGAGAGTGAATAGTGCTGTTGGGTGGTTAATAGCTGCTCGATACCTTTTCACGGTTCTTTCGCTTCTTTGGGTTCCTGCGACATTTTTTCCAGTTGCGAGACCCTGACAAAGCTGCGTGCAGATCCTGTGGAATACTCTGACGGGTTCGTTGGTTTGGAACAGGAAATTGATAGTTACTTGATACATCCTCGTGGTTATTTAAGTTTCGCTGGAGTATCCTGAGCGTTGGAAAAGTCTGTTGAGATTGTTTTCGGGGTCGGGAAACTCTAGGAAACCTATCATGTAGTTCTATAGGACTCTCTAACTAGGCAAGCCTGGCTAGCCTGCACGGCTAGGCTATAGACACTTCCATTAGACGATTAAGGATACTTGCATTTAAACGGTCTTTTGGTATCCTAACACTTTTTGGCTTTTCATCAAAGAATTCTGCAAATGTTGCTTTTATTTTGCACGATGCATATGTTTTATATAAACTCTGTAATTAAACAAGACTGCCCTAGCCTGTTCGGCTAGAGTATAGGCATTTCCATTAGATGACTAAGAATAATTTGATTTAAGCAGTCTTTTGGTTTTGTAACACATTTTTTGGATGTTCATCAAAGAATTCTGAAAATGTAGCTTTTATTGTGCTTTATCATGCATACGTTTTATATAAACTCTCTAACTAGGCAAGGCTTACTTAGTCTGTTCGGCTAGACTATAGACACTTACATCAGATTATTAAAGATACTTGCATTTAAACAATCTTTTAATTTTGTGACATGCTTTTTGAATTTTCATTCAAGAATTCTGAAAATATATCTTTTATTTTGCGTGATGCATATGTTTTGTATAAACTCTCTAATTAGACAAGACTGGCCTAATCTATTCGGCTGGGCTATAGGCACTTCCATTAGATGACTAAGAATAATTTGATTTAAGCAGTCTTTTAGTTTTGTGACACATTTTTTGGCGTTTCATCAAAGAATTCTGAAAATGTAGCTTTTATTTGGCATGATGCATACGTTTTATATGAACTCCCTAACTAGGCAAGGCTTACTTAGTCTGTTCGGCTAGACTATAGACACTTACATCAGATTATTAAAGATACTTGCATTTAAACAATCTTTTAATTTTGTGACATGCTTTTTGAATTTTCATTCAAGAATTCTGAAAATATATCTTTTATTTTGCGTGATGCATATGTTTTGTATAAACTCTCTAATTAGACAAGACTGGCCTAATCTATTCGGCTGGGCTATAGGCACTTCCATTAGATGACTAAGAATAATTTGATTTAAGCAGTCTTTTAGTTTTGTGACACATTTTTTGGCGTTTCATCAAAGAATTCTGAAAATGTAGCTTTTATTTGGCATGATGCATACGTTTTATATGAACTCCCTAACTAAGCAAGTCTACCTAACCTGTTCGGTTAGACCATAGACACTTCCATCAGACTATTAATGATACTTCCATTTAAACAGTCGTTTGACTTTGTAACACAGTTTTTGGATTTTCATTAAAGAATTTTAAAAATATAGCCTTTATATTGCACGATGCATATGTTTCATATAAACTCTCTAACAAGGCAAAGCTGCCTAGCCTGCTCGGCTAGACTATAGGCACTTTCATTAGACGATTAAGGATACTTTGATTTAAGCAGTCCTTTTGTTTTGTGACATAATTTCGGCTTTCCATCAAAGAGTTCTGAAAATGTAATATTTATTTTGCACGATACATATGATTTGTATAAAATGTAAAATATATATGAACATTTTAAACGTGCATCTCGTTTCCTCTAGATTTTGTATACGAAAGAATATAGGCAATTTTAAATATAAACCTTTGACTTAAATTACGTGAAATTAATTTTGCACTTTTCAAATGGAAATAAGAAATCCTAACTATTTGCAACTCTTTATCTCATGAACATACGAAAAAGGAAAAATTCGATAACACAGAGCTAGAAGGTATACACTCACCTTTCGATAAATAATTCTCCACGATCAGACGATAAATATTCCTTTCTTACCATTACTCGTAGCTCTCACTAACACCGATACCCCGACTCGTGCAGGTCTTCGAATACTGGTAAACGCCAGTGTAAATCCGGCATGTATTTCCATGCGATCCATGTACTCTATCGTTCATATTTACATAACCAAGTTGATATCTGAGAAACCATAGGAAATTTCTTAGCCACCGCGTTCATCCAGTACTAGCTCGCTATCTAAATAGCGCAGAGGCAAGCATGAAAAAGACATTTGTCAGTTAAACAAGAAACAGGAGTCGCAGGAACACATTGCTCAGCAGGTTCTCGCGGAACTGGGTCAGTTTATACAAATCGTGCATAGTCAACTCGTAAGCTGCAGAATAGTTTGCTTCGTCTATCACGATGACCCCTCGGTGTTCATTAGCTTGTCCAATATCGAGTTGAACTCGTATCCCGCGAGGCAGCTACGTGTTCTTATCATTGTCGCTATATTTCTCCTTACCAAACCATCCCTGTTCTTCCCTTCGAACGTTATTAAGAGAGGTAGTCCGAAGAAGTGGCAATAATAAATTCCTTTAGGTCGATACTGAGTGACATGCACGCAATGAATGCGAGGCTCGAATAAGGTTCCACGCGAGCTTCGCGCAGCTAGGTGCGGGTAAAGTAGCAAGCGCGTCCAAGTATAATGAACCCTGTGCGCGATAATCCTCGTAAAACCTCGCTTCCCGAACTGCGTTTCCCTGGGAGCGAATACGAGGAGCCCTGCCTCCTCGTGAAAGGAATCTCGAGAATAATCTGAGCCTCATGGTACATTCTTATTCCGTTCCCGCATCAAGCTTCAATGGCATCGATTTATCACGTGCTTCGTAGGCGAACTACTTGGCCCTCGTGCTGCTGGCAGGAGCAAGAGAGAAGGACAGTTCACCGTGCTGGACCCTCTACACGGACGACCTCACCGTCAGCACACCCACACGTGCCACGCAACACAGTTCTACGTACTTCGAAGACATAGCTCTCAAAAATGCCCGAGCATTCTGGCCATGTGCACTGCCGGGGCCCGTGAATGCGTTCCGTGACATCAGCGAAGCGCAATAGCTCCGCTTTACACGCGGAGTAATGACAAATCAATTTCTCGACAAGCATTTCCTGGCTGCTAGGAGCAAGGGTCTTGCAACCTCCGATGCGACAGAGACCGCAGGAACAGCAGCGACCAGGGGCAGCTAATATCACCTCTGTATTCTGACTAGAGGCTTCGAGCCTCGTCCCAGGATCATCCTCTGACTATCCCGCTCTTTCTTCGCCTGTTTCTCCTTCCGGTTTATTAATTCAGACCTGTCGAAACGAACTGGTACTTGTACCAGTCAGGAGGCTCTCTGGCTAGGTAGCCCAGCTTCCGCCTTTTGGTGACCCGAGGGAAGTAGGTATTAGAAATTCAAAAACAGAGCGCAGCTGACCAGTTAGCCAGGCATCCTCAGAGTTCCGTTGAATTTATTCGTTGCATCTTCGTCGGAATCCTATGGCTCGTTACACATGGTACCGTAGGTGGGCTGGTCCGTTCCTCGTCGATAGGTGCACTAAATCAAAGCGTGCCGGACAGAGGTCCTTGACGAAGATTCCGATGAAGCCGTGCTTCGCGAGGTTGATCGCGCAGCTAGGAAGAGGAGGGCTTAACAGCGACGAGATCATTTTTCTGCTCGCGTTACAGGCTGGTATTAAGTATAAGTATCTTCGGCATTCAATGCAAATTTATTATTTTCGTCTGGTTCCCGTCCCACGAGCCTGGTGTCCTCTCAGGTCTCGTGAGACTTCATCGAACGTGATGTCAGGTATCAGGTATCCTAGCAATTTGTGGTAATTGTTTCGGCTGAGCACGCACGTTAATGATTACACACGACAGAGTCGGGTTTAAATGGTCGAACAATGGAGGCATTTAGTTCTAGAAATTACATATATTAAGCGGAAACGTGGAAATTCAACGATCAGATGCTAGGCAACGAATGTCCAAATTGGGTAATCTTTTTAATTAGAGAAGCTTTAGTACGCGATGTTAAAACAAATTTTATTTTTTATTACACGTTGTTCTGTATATTGTTTCCTTAATACTATATTATGGAATTACAATATTAGACTCCTTTCTTATTGCCACTATGGTATTTCTATATTTTATTTGACCGTTATTATCATTATTATGTTATATGTTATTGTATTTCATTAAAGTTTCTGGCTATATTTTATTTTATTAATATCAACGTACTTCCATTCGTTAGGAAAAACAATTGTTCTTCCAACATTCTTTGCTAATTGAAGACTATTTAATTAACAGTTGCATCCTCTGCACCGTTTGAATTTTCGATCATAAAATCGAAACGAGTTTTGAAGTATGATTTATGGATTATACGTGTCAGAATGAAAAAGAGAGGCCAGTGAAAGGACCTCTACTTGGCCTTTTGGCCATAAAGCGGTTTGTGGTTTTCTAACCATGTATGTAAATGTGGAAGAGGAGCTTCGTAATCTCACATTCTGATTAGGATTTACATTATTTACTATTCCTCTATACTTGCTAGCGATTTGCATGTTATAAATTGAAATTGGGTACGGTTTTGAGACAATAAGCTGTGGCACTCTAATGGCTGCCGCGAGAGAGATGAAGCAAGAGAGAGACTTCCTAGTGCGTTCACTCTAGTCGCTGAGGCCGCATAGATCCAGCACGGATTCCAAGATAATAGAAGCTAAATCGCGTCGCATCTCTGCACGAAACGATTAACTAAGTTCCCACAAAAAATTATATTCCATATCCCGACCTGTCTTCTCGCAAATTAATTCCAACTAAGCCGGCAAGAAATATTTCCACCGACCAGCCGCTTCATTCCTCGCGCGTGCCGAGGCTGGTAAAAATACTCGGTAACAAGATATTTTTTAACATAGAAATCGCGGGAACGGAATCGAGGCTGCGCACGCATGTCCCGAAGCATCGGTGGCTTGTTAAAATTCTCAAAACGAGCCGGTCTTCTTGAAATTCCCGTAAGTGTGCATAATTTGCTCGCGAGTTTAAACCCGACTCACACCTCTGTCGCTAATATCTCATTACGTCTGTCGAGCTTCGAGCTAGACTGCTATATTTCCCACAGAAGCGTTGCCGGTTAAGTGGCGCGGGCAGCCTTTTACGCCGCGAGGATTCGCGCGCGAATGGCGGGTAAGCGCGGGAAAAGAATCAAATGGTATCTCCGGACGTGTGTCACGTGACCCCTGACCCATTAGTCACAGGCATTGACCGGGTGTCTCTGAGCGGCGCGGTGGTGGGGGTAGACTGGTTTCGGCGCGGACGAAAACGGTAGCCAGGCTAACGGCACGTGTGCAGTCGCGGTTACACCATTGACCCTGTTCGACGGGTTACCGAATTGTTACACGAGCGATTTCTTACACGATCTGGAGGAAGAGAGTCCGGTGGGAGTATGGGGAGAATCCGTGCATACCGATGCAAACTTGCGACCAGCGTTCGGAGCAGGCCGTAAAGGCCTGCTGGCATTCCGAAATGCAAAACAGTTATTCGTAGCCGCGTCTAGGCGGACGGTTATTTGACTGCGTCTACTGGCACGCTGCCGCCATTGTGCTCGGGAATATAAACGTCACTATGGAGGCGCGAACAATAAGAAGTGTAACTGAATCGGTCTCGGGTTGTTCCGATACAAATTATAATTGATCGTTCCGCATGACGAATGAAGCTATCTGACGGAAGTTATTAGCATGTTGCTTGTGTCTGCGTTGCGATGGAACTGTGTGCGAGATGGCGTCGACAATAATTAATAGTCTCTGTTACAGGTTTCAGCGATATATAAGTCTTAATGTTGATGATTGTAACGCGACTCGTGATTTATATTGTGAGAGTTGGAATTAGATGTACTCTGTGTGCAGAATGTACTGTTCATTGTGTGTTACGAGATACTCTATACTGTGTGCTATATACGATACGATACAATAGATTATGTACTATACGGTAGAATATAATACTATACAGTGTTGGATACCGTACATAGTACTGTACACTATAGAATACTGTGTATATAATAATAATACTATAATACGTACTGTATTCTATGATATACAGGATATTACTATATAGTGATATCTAACCATGCAAATGTGTTGATATTGTATCTACTATATGATATTAAATATAGCGTAATACTATATACTATACTGTATAGTACTGAGTATTACGTACGATGCAATAAAATATTGTATAGTTATAGTTATATATAAACATAGTTGTATAGTTGTATAGTTGTATAGTTGTATAGTTGTATAGTTGTATAGTTGTATAGTCGTATAGTTATATAGTCGTGTAGTTGTACAGTTGTATAGTTGTATAGTTATATAGTAAATGTTGTATAGTTATATATAAGTATAGTCGGCTATGACATAGAATATCAAGTATTGTATTATATGTTATACAGTACTGTACTTCGTTCCAAGAGTATACTATGCTTCGTTCGATCTTCATTCGTCCAGTGTAAACATTGGCGTCCCATCTGCTTTATCACTTGAACGTTTATAGTTTCTTTCTTATTTTGGCTCATTGGACGGTGTATACATACTGTATTTTACTATACAGTGTATAACGTATAATATCAGATATTGTATAACACTCTACATTATATACGATGCAATATTAGATATCGTGCTATATTATATGCTGCATACCATACAGTATTAGGTATTGTACAACACTGTATACCATATTTCGTACAATATTATATGTATATTATTATACAAAACACTTTTGGACGTTCAGTATTTTTCATCGAGAACGTCGACAAAACTCGTTTGAAATAACAGTTCCGTCCAATTCTTTTGCCGAAATTTAAAATTTGTCCGTTATCGAGGTCACAGAGAATCTCGCTTACAAGTTTCACATTTTAATAAGAGTCCCATAATAATGAACGAATTTGCGTTTTCAAATAAAGGGACGGGGCAAACTCGAACGAATATCCGAATCCGAAAATAAGAGAAATATCGCGCAAAACGTGATACACGTAACGATAATATCGGCGCGATGGCGAACAAATAGAAGGTTTAATATGACATACAATCGGAGCCCTTCGTATCTCGATCGACGTTAAATTGCGTGGAATTAAAAAATCGGGCACGGTAATAACGTAAACGACAATAACGCGATATTAAATACCAGAGTTTATCACACGGGCTAGTTTTTCGACAGAACAATAACTTGCGAAAAACGCGCTGTTATTGTTTTACCTATAGCGTTCACCGTAAGCATTCTTACCTATATACTGGCAGACCAGCCGCGTTTCGTCCCTCCTTCCTCTCCCCAGCAGAGCGTGTTCTAACGTTTCTTCGATTGGAAACGGTTTGCACCTTTGTCTAGCCGCTCCTTAGAAGTGAGACATTCCCCGTAGAACGAAATATCTATGCGCCTCGTGCCTCGTATTTTGCATCCCGTACGGAAACAAAACTTCAAACGGGAACGAAACTTTTTTCCCATTTTCACCGCCAAGAATTTCATGCCTCCCCGATACCGAAGCGCCGCGCAGCGGCCATTGTGCGCAACGACGCTGAGAACAGCTTGTCCGCTTGCGGAGAGAACGGAGGCTCGTTTCAGACGGTCATATTCAAACCGCGGTGTATTTGCATTCGCTATTTGCGTTGATAATTTGCTTGGATATTTTTTGGACCCTCATAGAGTGCGATTTTATGACATGCTTGGTCTGAGTGTGTGTATACCATTATTTCTTGAATTGTTATGGGTACCAGGTGGCCGTTGAGGTTAGGAAACGACGCAGGTCTCACATTTCGATGGCACTGGGCTTGTTGATTGTCCTATTGGTGTATCGAAGAGTTGTTTGGTGTTATAGTGATTTAAATTCAAAAGCTTTTGGTGTAGGTAGAATGTAGATCAAAGTCCTTTAATTATGGCGTTGATATTTTCTTTTTATATATATATATAATTTAAAAAAACAAATATTTTCTCCTAATATAGGAATATACTATGGAGTATTTTTGTTATACACTGAATATAAAATAAAAACGAAATTATGTATAATTTCGTATAAAAAATTGTTCCATTTTTATATTATTTTATATAATAAAATCATCTATTAACTTTTATAGAGTTTCTGAAAACTAGATTCTTCTGTGATATGATTCGTAATAATTTGGACGCCAAATGGACAAAAAATTGTTTGAGGACCTACCAGCGTTTGAATTTTCACCATTTTTTTGAGCGAAAAACTGCCTTTGTTTCCTACTATAAAATCATCCAAGTAGAAATTCAATCCAGGGATGTGAGAGTACACGCTTTGCCCTTTACATTGACCTCACAAATATTATCGCACTATTTCTCTTTTTAAATACATATTCTACATATAAATATAACGTTGAGGCGAGAATAATTTAAAAATATCAGATCTGTATGATGTTGTACATCCGGAATCATATTCAGTATAACAACGAACAGAATCTGAAATAACGTGAATTTACGTCTGTAACGATCAGGATGATCATTCATGACGCGGATTCGCGTCAGGTGGATCATAATCGATGTGAATTCGCGCCAGGGGCGGCGAATGTCTTAATAATTAAAAGTATATCTCATTTTTGCTCGCGCAGACAAGAAAGATAATTGTACTTATCTTCAATATACAAAGAAATACAAGGCGTCACGGAATAATCTCATTCTACCTATTTCTCGCATGGATTCTATCAGATTCCATTATGCAGATATTATCGGAAGTGAATCAGCAAATAGCGTAGGGA